>NW_018480038.1:21189-71195 GCF_002113885.1 Mizuhopecten yessoensis | reverse complement strand
GTATCACAAAAACAATTATCTACTCATCACAGCACGGTATCACAAAAACAATTATCTACTCATCACAGCACGGTATCACAAAAACAAGTATCTACTCATCACAGCACAGTATCACAAACACAATTATCTAGTCATCATAGCACAGTATTACTAAAACAATTATCTACTCATCACAGCACGGTATCACAAAAACAATTATCTACTCATCACAGCACGGTATCACAAAAACAATTATCTACTCATCACAGCTAGGTATCACAAAAACAAGTATCTACTCATCACAGCACAGTATCACAAACACAATTATCTAGTCATCATAGCACAGTATTACTAAAACAATTATCTACTCATCACAGCACGGTATCACAAAAACAATTATCTACTCATCACAGCACGGTATCACATAAACAATTATCTACTCATCACAGCACGGTATCACATCAACAATAATCTAGTCATCACAGCACGGTTTTACAGAAACAATTATCTAGTCATCACAGCACAGTATCACATCAACGATTGTCTACTCATCACAGCACAGTATCACATCAACAATTATCTAGTCATCACAGCACAGTATCACAAAAGCAATTATCTACTCATCACAGCACAGTATCACATCAACAATAATCTATTCATCACAGCACAGTATCACATCAACAATAATCTAGTCATCACAGCACGAAATCAAATCAACAATTATCTAGTCATCACAACACAGTATGGCATCAACAATTATCTACCCATCACAGCAGGGTATCACATAAACAAATATATATTTATCACAGCACAGTATTACAGAAACAATTATCTACTCATCACAGCACAGTAATACAGAAACAGTTATTTACATATCAAAGCACCGAATCGCTATAATTATGCATTTGTGTAACTCATGTATTTGTTTTATGTAAAAGTACAGTTAGTAGATGGTCACCCCGAGATATATCACAGTATCGGTATCTACAATAGTACTGTAAGTGGATGGTCACCCCGAGATATATCACAGTATCGGTATCTAGAATAGTACTGTAAGTGGATGGTCACCCAGAGATATATCACTGTATCGGTATATGGAATAGTACTGTTAGTGGATGGTCATCCCGAGATATATCACAGTATCGGTATCTAAAATAGTACTGTTAGTTGATGGTCACCCCGAGATATATCACAGTATCGGTATCTACAATAGTACTGTTAGTGGATGGTCACCCCGAGATATATCACAGTATCGGTATCTAGAATAGTACTGTTAGTGGATGGGCACCCAGAGATATATCACAGTATCAGTATATAGAATAGTATTGTTAGTGGATGGTCACCCCGAGATATATCACTGTATCAGTATATAGAATAGTACTGTTAGTGGATGTTCACCCCGAGATATATCACAGTATCGGTATCTAGAATAGTACTGTCAGTGGATGGTCACCCAGAGATATATCACTGTATCCGTATATGGAATAGTACTGTTAGTGGATGGTCATCCCGAGATATATCACAGTATCAGTATATAGAACTGTAAGTGGATGGTCACCCCGAGATATATCACAGTATCCGTATATAGAATAGTACTGTTAGTGGATGGTCACCCCGAGATGTATCACAGTATATATCACAGTATCAGTATATAGAATAGTACTGTAAGTGGATGGTCACCACGAGATATATCACAGTATCTGTATATAGAATAGTACTGTTAGTGGATGGTCGCCCCGAGATATATCACAGTATCGGTATCTAGAATAGTACTGTAAGTGGATGGTCAACCAGAGATATATCACTGTATCGGTATATGGAATAGTACTGTTAGTGGATGGGCATCCCGAGATATATCACAGTATCGGTATCTAAAATAGTGCTGTTAGTTGATGGTCACCCCGAGATATATCACAGTATCTGTATCTACAATAGTACTGTTAGTGGATGGTCACCCCGAGATGTATCACAGTATATATCACAGTATCAGTATATAGAATAGTACTGTAAGTGGATGGTCACCACGAGATATATCACAGTATCAGTATATAGAATAGTACGGTAAGGGGATGGTCACCCCGAGATGTATCACAGTATCAGTATATAGAATAGTACTGTTAGTGGATGTTCACCCCGAGATATATCACAGTATCAGTATATATAATAGTACGGTAAGTGGATGGTCACCCCGAGATGTATCACAGTATCAGTATATAGAATAGTACTGTAAGTGGATGGTCTCCCCGAGATATATCACAGTATCTGTATATAGAATAGTACTGTTAGTGGATGGTCAACCCGAGATATATCACAGTATCGGTATATACAATAGTACTGTTAGTGGATGGTCAACCCGAGATATATCACTGTATCGGTATATAGAATAGTAGTGTTAGTGGATGGTCACCCCGAGATATATCACTGTATCGGTATATAGAATAGTAGTGTTAGTGGATGGTCACCCCGAGATATATCACTGTATCAGTATATAGAATAGTACTGTTAGTGGATGGTCAACCCGAGATGTATCACAGTATCGGTATATAGAATAGTACTGTAAGTGGATGGTCACCCAGAGATATATCACTGTATCGGTATATGGAATAGTACTGTTAGTGGATGGGCATCCCGAGATATATCACAGTATCGGTATCTAAAATAGTGCTGTTAGTTGATGGTCACCCCGAGATATATCACAGGATCGGTATATAGAATAGTCCTGTTAGTGGATGGTCACCCCGAGATATATCACTGTATCAGTATATAGAATAGTACTGTTAGTGGATGTTCACCCCGAGATATATCACAGTATCAGTATATATAATAGTACGGTAAGTGGATGGTCACCCCGAGATGGATCACAGTATCACTATATAGAATAGTACTGTAAGTAGATGGGCACCCCGAGATATATCACAGTATCGGTATCTAGAATAGTACTGTTAGTGGATGGTCACCCCGAGAGATATCACAGTATCAGTATATAGAATAGTACTGTTAGTAGATGGTCACCCCGAGATATATCACAGTATCGGTATCCAGAATAGTACTGTTAGTGGATGGTCACCCCGAGATGTATCACAGTATCAGTATATAGAATAGTACTGTAAGTGGATGGTCGCCCCGAGATATATCACAGTATCGGTATCTAGAATAGTACTGTAAGTGGATGGTCACCCAGAGATATATCACTGTATCGGTATATGGAATAGTACTGTTAGTGGATGGGCATCCCGAGATATATCACAGTATCGGTATCTAAAATAGTGCTGTTAGTTGATGGTCACCCCGAGATATATCACAGTATCAGTATATAGAATAGTACGGTAAGTGGATGGTCACCCCGAGATGTATCACAGTATCACTATATAGAATAGTACTGTAAGTAGATGGTCACCCCGAGATATATCACAGTATCCCTATATAGAATATTACTGTTAGTGGATGGTCACCCCGAGATATAGCACTGTATCGGTATATAGAATAGTACTGTTAGTGGATGGTCGCCCCGAGATATATCACAGTATCGGTATATAGAATAGTACTGTAAGTAGATGGTCATCCCGAGATATATCACAGTATCGGTATATAGAATAGTACTGTAAGTAGATGGTCACCACGAGATATATCACAGTATCGGTATATAGAATAGTACTGTAAGTAGATGGTCATCCCGAGATATATCACAGTATCAGTATATAGTATAGTACTGGTAGTGGATGGTCACCCCGAGATATATCGCATGATCAGTATATAGAATAGGACCGTTAGTGTATGGCCAACCCGAGATATATCACTGTATCAGTATATAGAATAGTACTGTTAGAGGATGGTCATCCCGAGATATATCGCAGTATCAGTATATAGAATAGTACTGTTGGTGGATGGTCACCCCGAGATATATCATAGTATCAGTATATAGAATAGTACTGTTAGTTGATGGTCACCCCGAGATATATCACAGTATCGGTATAAAGAATAGTACTGTAAGTAGATGGTCACCACGAGATATATCACAGTATCGGTATATAGTATAGGACTGTTAGTGGATGGTCACCCCGAGATATATCGCAGTATCAGTATATAGAATAGAACTGTAAATGGATGGTCACCCCGAGATATATCACAGTATCAGCATATAGAATAGTACTGTTAGTGGATGGTCATCCCGAGATATATCACAGTATCAGTATATATAATAGTACGGTAAGTGGATGGTCACCCCGAGATGGATCACAGTATCACTATATAGAATAGTACTGTAAGTAGATGGTCATCCCGAGATATATCACAGTATCAGTATATAGAATAGTAGTGTTAGTGGATGGTCACCCCGAGATATAACACAGTATCAGTATATAGAATAGTACTGGTAGTGGATGGTCACCCCGAGATATATCGCAGTATCAGTATATAGAATAGTACTGTAAGTGGATGGTCACCCCGAGATGTATCACAGTATATATCACAGTATCAGTATATAGAATAGTACGGTAAGGGGATGGTCACCCCGAGATGTATCACAGTATATATCACAGTATCAGTATATAGAATAGTACTGTAAATGGATGGTAACCCCGAGATATATCACAGTATCAGTAAATAGAATAGTACTGTTAGTGGATGGTCACCCCGAGATATATCGCAGTATCGGTTATGTCTGCATCATACAGGAAGAAATGCCGAGTGTCGTAGACAAACTGCATGTTCGTGGCAGATCGAGACAGCGAAGACAATACCTGTCTCAATCAGTCCCTATTGTACACCAACTTACAGACGACTATCTTAATCAAACGAGCAAAACTCTGTCGAATTGGCTGATGCAGGTGACACGTAGGTCAAATAAAACGTGGATGACGTAGCGAAATCAGTTCGATGGCGTCATTTCCAAGGTCAACTGAAGACCAACCGGAAGTTCTCCCCTGTTGTTACCAGCCACGTCAATCAATAACACTACTCGGTAGGACTTCTCCGTCATGGCTGTTACCATCATGGTCGTTTGTAGAGATAATATCATTAATAAAGTCTAACTGACTAAAAGATTAGACTCAATTTTTCTAACCGAAACGTATTTGATGTAATTACCAAAGGGATTGGTCAAGAAACACCTCCCCTATAGCTACACAAAACATAAACGAAACCTATCACGATGAGGTACCCGATGTTAGTCTCAATAATCTAATAGATGAACATTACAATTATCGCCAAGTAGACGAGATTAAGACATGATTAGACTGGGAAGGAGTAGGAAAATGGTGAGCTAGAAAGTGCAAGGTATTTTTATTTTTTTTAATTCGGATAGTTGGTTTCTTCTTATATGTCTTGCAACACCTGAAGCCCAGGTTTTGTAAAGCCTCAAGATGAAAGCTCTGCAATGGCACCAAGCATGTGTCCAAACATGTGATCTCTCACCACCAGACAACCCACACTGAGGTACAAATGCTATGTCCCCACACCAAACATGTGACCTGCCCCCTGTACCACCATGTCAATATTACAATCCTTCTGATTCGCCGCACATACTCAACAGGAATCGTAATGTTTTATTTAATTCAATGCTAGAGGGTTGTTGTCTGGAACTGTGTTGTTTGGGAGTCGCCAGGTGACTTAGTCAATAAGTATGCTCAAACCTCACGTTATCCTCGTGATCTTGTCCCGTGTGATCTGTGTTAGATATACGCTTGAGACAGGAAGTCACAGACCGGAAGTATTGTTGGATAAAGCATTAGATAGGGGCTTAGCTATTAGAGCTAAATTCTTTCGCGCATTGTTGCATCAGATTGTACAATTTTCCTGTTCCAACTAATGCCTTCCCTTTCAAGTGAAGTCTTTGACTTATAAAAGTTGTAGTGCAAGCTCTCCAGTGAAGCCCAACAACGGCTTAACGGATACTGTTTATCTTTAAACACATCACACTCTTTCCATTTTGTTAAAATTGTTTTCTTTTCTGTTTGTGTGATATGCTCGTACTTTCGGTGACGTATACATCAGTGAAATGAGTTGTCATAGTAACTACGGAAAGTCAATACCTAAGTTTGAGAAGTGTTGATGACCAGATACCATCGCAGCCCTAATGATGATGTAGGCAGTGTTCTTGACTTCGAATTTATTGGATAACAAATCAGAGGCACTGTTAGAATAATGAGAAAATTGATGTCTATCTTAAAACATTATCTGTATGATAAGGACTTCATAGTGCTTGAGAGAACCCTAAGGAAAAGGTAAGAAAATCATTGAAGGACATTTCTTGCATATTTTGCTGTGACCATTTTATATGAAATAGGGTGTAAGGCGTACTAACGTACGGTCTGCGTTAAGCGATAACACTCGATAACGTTTACGTACATTTGTATGCGTGTTTCACACTGAGGGGGATTTTTCCTAGCTTTGTCAATCACGGGAATGCATCGTCACGTTGAAAAATGATGGTCTTACATTGGTCATTTGTTGTATATAACCAATTACGGCGGTAAGTGTTGTTTGATCATTGATGGGTGTATTGATAGTTGATGGATACGAGGGAAAAACCCTAAAACGACTGCCCCAACATCTTGAGATTTTAAACGTTACTCTTGTAAAAATACCCCCCCCCCCCCTTTGAACCAGCATTGTCCTTGCACCTGGTGATGTACTGATATATGTTTCCGCCGATGTCCGACCTGGAATATTCCCCGCTATCGCCGATGTCCGACCTGGAATATTCCCGCTATCACAGGCCCGCGTGTGGCCAACCGATATTTTATGACCGTGCCAGCATTGCTGGGGTGGAGTTGACACAAGCAATAAGAAAAACTTCAGTGATCTGTTCGAAAAAGAAACGTAAAAATACAAATTAAACACGTGCGAAATTAGAAGATCCGACGTTAAAGTCCGAGAGATTAATTTAGTAACAGACGTTGTACCCAGATGGCACGATTCATCAACACCCGCCAAGTGTCACGAGGGCGTTGCTGTCATGTGCACGTCAGTATTGCACGTGGAAAAAGAGGCACGTGTAGAAAGATGCGGTAGAAACTATGCGAGCCTGCAATGTTAAAATAGATTTTGCAGTCTATTTGCAGATACAGTACTAAAGTACAACAGTGTTCGCTGTGTCATTAACCAGCCTTTATCGCTGTACTAGCAAATAATACAATAGGCTTTAGTTTGATAATAAACTAAACGTCTTAGTTCCCAACCTACATGGACGAATGCAGGATGAATTTGTGAGTATATATAGATAATTTACTATTTGACAGCCGTCAGCCTTGTGCCAAACTTTTAACACGAATGATCCTCCCCCTTGGAGAAGCCAACATCGTGTTGTACCAATAACACACACTTGGCATACATCAGACTGTGGCCAAGTTCTCGGTAAGAATCGTTAGTAACTCCCGACTGACAACTCTTTCCTCCCGACTGACAACTCTTTCCTCCGGAGTGACCTCCAGAGTAACATCTCTCCCTCCAGACTTCCATTATTTTGTAATGATTCAAAATTAGGGTATTTCGCTTTGCTTGTTGATTCCAATCTTGGTGTTTTGCCCGGCTGTAAGTTATGAGGTGTATTTGGTAGTGTAAACAGGCGCTGCTGTATGCTGGTTCGGCTGATGTGGGTCACTGACTAGTGAGGTCATACAGCAACACATACACGCTAAATATACACCCTACACATATCTACTACATGTTTACTACTGGTTCTGGCACATTGAGTTTCTGACACTGGTTTTCGCAACGCCTTCTTCAACCAGCCAATGACAAAGAAACTCAGTTCAACTGACATGTGCACGTCACTTAGTTTTGTGACATATATGGGTAAAAGTATGAATCGAGCTACATTGGGGGCGGGGCTTTTGAAGCGGCGTCGCAGTACTTGCGGAAAACATCCTGTTTTTAGTGGCTAAATTGACCTACACATTCCAAAGCCGGTGAGGACGTAATCGGCGGGCGGCTATAAATTACTGTGTACGGATATGAGATGCCAATATTTGAATAGTTGTGAACCCAGATTGATCGTGGTGAGAACGAAAGCTAGTTTCTACTATTAACCAGCCACCACAGTGCGTTACTGTATGCTACACGTGTTGTGTGTGATATCAATATGAAGCCGACTGTTAGTAATTCTTACTCGGGACTTTGTTTATTGTTGGTAAGTTCTATTTCTTATCTCTATTTAAAATCAATTTGTGATTATATCTTTGCTATTGTCATGTCACTTTGCAATTCTATGTTTTCTTATACATACTGTCAATACCAGTATTGCTTCAATAGATATTTCCTAGTGTCGTTACATTATTCTGAAGACAGCGTATAGGGACGACCGTTAAATGATACAGGTACTGAATACAGATTAGAATGCCGTGACATTTATTTCATTCAATAGGAGGAATACATTTATTGTTAAATCTAGTTAATGTATATTTAAGTTCGGCGTTTAAAGAGATGATATGGTTAACGATGTGTTTGTGTAGGATCATCTTGTATACCGTCCCTGAGCCCTCGGTAACCCGCACCACATCACACTCTCTATATTTATACACTCTGTATTCAAAAATAATTATATGGGAATACCTGTGTATCGGTCACACGAAGACAGGTGAGAACTCCGCGCGTGATGCAATGCTACAGTGACTCTGCACATTCAATACATCAACAATAAAAGGCCACCACTCAACGGTTATTCATTAGCCGATTAGGCTCTTAGCTGTCATTAAAATCGCTACCAAACAGATAATGTTGATGGGCTGTTTTATCAGCGCTTGTGTAATAAACGTGTGATGTATTTGCCCTATACACCGAACAGGGTTCGCATTTCAACCGTATGCATTCACTTTTACTGAAGATAGTTCACCAATCAGATAAGCTATACTGTCGGTATTAGGGGCCCCTGTCCCTTATTGTTAGCTGTAGAGGTATTTTGTAAATTACATGACCTAGTTACGTCACATGAGGTACAGACACTGGCAGTGGTGTCATTGTGCTGTAACTAGACATCAACGTGTTACTATGCAGCTTCTCCACAAATGACCTTGACCGCATAGTTCTTTAAAATAACGGAAATTGCGATTTTGAAAATAGAATCTCATAAAACTATGTATTTCTGCTATAGATTTGTGCGACGTATTTGAGTTTTCTAGGTTATTAATGGCTATGAACATTAGACACGATATACTTAAATATTTCCTATTTTCTTTGGACAGACGGTCCTGTACCCGGTATATTCCTCTGCCATTGTTCTCAGTCTGCCTGGCCGTGGATCTATGGCATGGAAACACTTTACGCTGAAGTGTGGTCTCCACTGTCCGTACGGTTACGATACTGACGTAGAAGGGGGACCAATTTGTAAATGTCAGAACCCGTGCAGGGTAAGTACAACAAAATATCTTATATAGTGTTGTTCCTTTGGGGTGCTGTGAGAACTATTGGCAGACATTTCAAGACTTTATAAAGTTGTCAGAGAAAGGTTGTGGGCATTGTAATATTGTCTGAGGTAGGTTGTGGGCATCGTTATATTGTCTGAGATAGGTTGTGGGCATCGTTATATTGTCTGAGGTAGGTTGTGATCATTATTATATTGTCTGAGGTAGGTTGTGGGCAGTTTTATATTGTCCGAGGTAGGTTGAAGGCATCGTTATATTGTCTGAGGTAGGTTGTGGACATCGTTATATTGTCTGAGGTAGGTTGTGATCATTGTTATATTGTCTGAGGTAGGGTGTGGGCATTGTAATATTGTCCGAGGTAGGTTGTAGGCATCGTTATATTGTCTGAGGTAGGTTGTTGGCATCGTTATATTGTCTGAGGTAGGTAGTGACCATTGTTATATTGTCTGAGGTAGGGTGTGGCCATTGTGATATTGTCTGAGGTAGGGTGTGGGCATTGTATTATTGTCTGAGGTAGGTTGTGGGCATCGTTATATTGTCCGAGGTAGGTTGTAGGCATCGTTATATTGTCTGAGGTAGGTTGTTGACATCATTATATTGTCTGAGGTAGATTGTGGACATCGTTATATTGTCTGATTTAGATTGTGGGCATTGTTATATTGTCTGATTTAGATTGTGGGCATTGTTATATTGTCTGAGGTAGGTTGTTGGCATCGTTATATTGTCTGAGGTAGATTGTGGGCATCGTTATGTTGTCTGAGGTAGGTTGTGGGCATCGTTATGTTGTCTGAGGTAGGGTGTTGGCATTGTAATATTGTAAATTGTGGGCATTGTAATATTGTCTGAGATAGGTTGTGAGAATCGTTATATTGTCCGAGGTAGGTTTTGGGCATCGTTATATTGTCTGAGGTAGGTTGTGGACATCGTTATATTGTCTGAGGTAGATTGTTGGCATTGTAATAAAGTCTGAGATAGGTTGTGAGCATCGTTATATTGTCTGAAGTAGGTTGTGGGCATTGTAATATTGTCTGAGGTAGGTTGTCGGCATTGTGATATTGTCTGAGGTAGGTTGAGGGCACTGTAATATTGTCTGAGGTAGATTGTGGTCATTGTGATATTGTCTGAGATAGGTTGTGGACATTGTGATATTGTCTAAGGTAGGTTGTGGACATTGTGATATTGTCTGAGATAGGTTGTGGACATTGTGATATTGTCTAAGGTAGGTTGTGGACATTGTGATATTGTCTGAGGTAGGTTTTGGGCATCGTTATATTGTCTGAGGTAGATTCTGGGCATCGTTATATTGTCTGAGGTCGGTTGTGGACATCGTTATGTTGTCTGAGGTAGGTTGTGGGCATCGTTATATTGTCTGAGGTAGGTTTTGGGCATCGTTATATTGTCTGATGTAGGTTGTGGGCATCGTTATATTGTCTGAGGTAGATTCTGGGCATCGTTATATTGTCTGAGGTAGGTTGTGGACATTGTAATATTGTCCAAGGTAGGTTGTGGACATTGTGATATTGTCTGAGATAGGTTGTGGACATTGTAATATTGTCCGAGTTAGGTTGTGGACATCGTAATATTGTCCGAGGTAGGTTGTCGACATTGTTATATTGTCTGTGGTAGGTTGTGGACATCGTTATATTGTCTGAGGTAGGTTGTGGTCATCGTTATATTGTCTGAGGTAGGTTGTGGACATCGTTATATTGTCTGAGGTAGATTGTGGGCATCGTTATATTGTCTGAGGTAGGTTTTGGGCATCGTTATATTGTCTGAGATAGGTTGTGGGCATCGTTATATTGTCTGAGGTAGGTTGTGGACATTGTAATATTGTCCGAGGTAGGTTGTGGACATTGTAATATTGTCTGAGATAGGTTTTTGAGGAACGTTGTCAGTATTGTTATATTTTCTGAAGTAATGTTGTCGACAATTGTAATGCTGACCAGGGATAGGTTTGGACATTGAAGTATTGATGGCGTTAGGCTGAATGACTGGAACAGTCTGTGATAGACGTAACGCGTGGGCAACTGTCGCTTCTAAACGTTTCTCTTCTCACCAAAAGGCTAAGCTCAATAATCCGAGTTTCTTTAATTTCGCAGAAACCACGTTGTGACATGACGATTAAACTGGGATAAAAAGCCGTGATGATATTTTGTTCTGACACAATTTTGAAAAGATCTTTACTGAAACATATGAAACAGATGATTCTAAGTTTGGGCACAGATGTTCTTTTCACGTAAAATCTTTTGGTATTATCTAGATAACAGTCTCGGTCAAAGAGGATATGAATCTCATATGTCAAAAACGAAACTCTCGTGAAGTGCAGTTTGGTACTGAACGTATGATTTCGTCATTTCACTGTCCCGAGTACATCTTGTGTTTGAAACGAGAGATTCTGAACGAGCAACTTTGATAGATAAGATGTTAGAGATATTCTAGCAGGGGTTCTCAAACGGAAAATGATTCCCATGTCTTTGCTGCGCACTATGGAAAACCCAACAGCACACTCGATGAGTGGGTGGGAGATGAACAAAAATGGTTAACGGAGTTTCAAAGTGATCTCTAAAATAGTTTATCAATGGCGCTTTGTGATTGCTAGAACAACAGAATAGCTGCTAAAACCTGGCTACGGTGATGTAAACCAGACACTCGGCGGATAGCGTGTTGGTGAGAAAACATAACTCTCCTCAAGGCCGCGTGCACGGAAAGGCAAGCGGTTACGTTGTTGTTTACAATAGCGATAAGGTTCTAAAGCAGAATTGTCGAAAGAAAAGGCAGACTGAGGAAAGCTTCAATGAAGTAATGCGTTAGTCACTGTAACCAAAAATGTTCCAAAACAACCTGTGTTCAATCAAAAGGCAGGCCGATTGTGTATGTACCGCTTTAGACTTGATTTTGGAGTAGTGACTAGTACAAAGTGACAGCCAGTTATTTCGGGTGATACTTTCTATCAAAGTTTTCAAAGGTTTTTTTAATGGCAGACAGTGAAATTGAAGACACGTGTGTGTATTATATATAGATCAAGGGCCGCTTCGAAGTTTGTTTCGTGAACGTTACGTAGCCTATACGGTGTCGTTATAGCTAATGTGTATCCCCGGGATAGATTTAAAGGTACCTCTCATATATATTTCAGTCCTTAAGTTTATTAGTACCACGATTTAATGAACGATTGTCGCTTGTATCGTAAAGATGAGCCGCTGCACCTGCGCCGTGACCATTGCAGATCTGGTATGCACATAGTGGTTTTGTGTTTAGGCTTTCGGTTCTTTAACCCCCATAACCATTACGTGTATAGGGTGATTACACCTGATGTAACCTAGGTTTTCCTACTCGATAACACACACCTGTTTGGACATCCTCACCAGCCCAAGTCTACTCAAGTAATTGAAAAAGTAGTGTTTCGACGGTCGGTAGGTAAGGAGGTAGTACGTATACTAGAGCTGGACAATGGAAGGTATTCAGGACCCCCTCTCTCGTTTCACACCGTATGATTTTATAATGGTATAATTATTACCTGTATCTACCTTGTAATGGCCAAATTGATTGTCTTCTGTCACGAGAGCTCAGGTGTGCTGTACACGAGACAGGTATTTAGTGCTACCAAATGTTTATGGATATTTCACCTGTCGAGGAAGGTAGCATTCATGCAATACACATTGACTTGTCACAGACTTGTGGTGATGGACGGCAGTCATTATCATATCAGGCGCGGATCCAGGGTTTTGTGAATGGGGAGGGTTTAGAGGGCGATACCCCCCCCCCCTACACACACACACCCGTGACTTCGCAAAACGGAGGTGGGGTTCCCGCCCGACCCCTTACCAACCCCAACCTTGGATTCGACAATGTAAGAATAGATTGACGAATAGTTCTATAATTGATGGTATGTGTTATCTTGCGGGACATTAAACGATATGATATTATTGAGAGTGATTGTTTGATACCACTAAAGAGTTCCCCACATTCCCGGGGTTCGGGGATACATACACAGTATACCCCTGGGTCGGGGATACATACACAGTATACCCCTGGGTCGGGGATACATACACAGTATACCCCTGGGTCGGGGATACATACACAGTATACCCCTGGGTCGGGGATACATACACAGTATACCCCTGGGTCGGGGATACATACACAGTATACCCCTGGGTCGGGGATACATACACAGTATACCCCTGGGTCGGGGATACATACACAGTATACCCCTGGGTCGGGGATACATACACAGTATACCCCTGGGTCGGGGAAATGGACATAGCATTCTTCATGGTCGGGGAAGTGGACACAGCATACTTACATTACATCCGGGGACTAGGGATGTCAACACAGAATCCCTCTAGATTCGGGATACTGACACAGCCTAACCGAACTTTGCCCGTGGGTCTGGGACACAAATACTGGGGACCGGGATACGTTCACCAATGAAATGTTGTCTTTTTACAAAAACTGTATCGATCTAGATGACACTCACCAGGTGGTATGCAAGTGCACCGATTTGAACCCATTATGGTGCCCATTATGTGATATACATGTGTACTAATAATTTATTTATATAAGAACATAGCGGTTATGTGGAAGCCGGAATGTCAAAAACAGGAACCGTTGTGTATACCTGTATTGCGGCGTCGTATGTTTACCGTAAAACGGCTATATATGTCAAAACCCGTTCGTTATCGGGACCCGGCCTACTGTAAATAAGCTTGACACATCTTTAATCCTGTATTATTTCACTCCGTCCCTTATGTGCATACATTGTCATGTGTTGTTGACCTCGCCTTGTTGCGCGGAGGGTTTTTGACCTTTACTTTTTCAGGCGTTTTTACGTCTTAGTTTCTCCGTGTTTTGTAGAGATGCCTGTGTTGACTTTACTAATGGTCCGCCGTTTACTAAGTGCCAACTGTCTTGATCGACACTCCGTAACCGCCTGACCGCTGCATGCAATCTTTTCGCTCAATAATATTTATTACAAACCAATTTCCAACTGACACAGAGCCCTGTCAGGAGTTTTGTTCTGGGTGTTATAGGGCTCTCCTCGTAACCGATACGTGGTATTGGCTGACTGGAGCCGAGTGGCAAGACGGACATGTCTAAGACAAATCCAATCAGAGCGTGTGCTCGTTCGATCGCAGTTACAGTCCTGCCTTTTACTGCCGTGTCAGCATGGAATTGAATCTGTATTTGACAGGTGTCGGGGTTCACGTACATTTCTCTCTTTCAGAACGTCTTCTGCTTTGATGGAACTGTCTGTGTCATCAAGAAAGCAAAGAACTGCAGAGGAGGATTCTGTAGCCACAAGGCTGCTTGTAAAGGTAAGGAGAAGTACTGTCGACCCCTTCGTGGTACCTATGACGTCACACAGATGCCCGTCAGCTGCAGTGTAACAGCCAGACTGTTTACTATTAATTAATAGCCCGGAAGTTTGAGCATTTATTCTCCTCTCATAGAAACACATCACTTATGTAACATATACATGGCAGGTTACACCTCGTAAATGGTCCGTGAGGCTACCGGCACATTTGAGTAATGGGAGAGTCTTTACTGTTTACAATGCAAAAAATGTCAGATACATGTATGTGCAGAATGTGGGGAATTATGGTCGTGGAAGTCTATTTATAATAAATGTGTTCTCCTTACATATTCTATTAGATTCTATTACATTCCCAGGTGGGAACCCGTAAAGCAAGTTATATAAACAAATTCTAATATAATCGCAAATCTGCATTCTATTATTGTCAATGCATTCATAATTCTATATTTTTTTTACAGATGCAAAATCTACCACAAGCGATGTTTCTATCCCTATGGGGCACAACAGGGGACCTCCCGCTCTCACGAACGAGGCATTTGATATAGCCAACACTCTTCAGCAAGACTCCAGTACGACTATCAGCGGTACCAGCCCTGTTGACGTCACAGAAATATGCATAGATCAACCGCCACCGGAAGCATGGAAATGTGACCGGAAGGAGAAGAGGTACTATTTCAACAGTAACAAGGGGATGTGTCTGAGGTTCAGAGGATGCCAAACTGTAGGAAACAATTTCAGGCGTCGAAGAGACTGCAAGAGGACGTGTATTTCATCAAAATCCAAAAAAGGTAGCCTTTTATGCTTCGAGTTCCATAAGCAATTGATATTTCTATAACAGGCAAGTTTGTCAATAACCTCTTGTTAATACTTAAAAGAAATAGTTGTCGTCAGGTGAAGGGTCCCCGGGCTTTGTGTCCACGTTGTATCTAATTTGGTTGGCATTTTTCTGATATTTGAGATATTTTCCCATAAAATGTGAAAGAAATATATTTATCATAATTTCTTGACCCAGTTTCGAGGATCGAACGTCGGAGCTCTTAAAAAAGCAGGTAGCTTAACTAAAAAGGTAAAGACCTGTAACAGTGTTTGGGACAGTCTACCTTAATCTAAACTACATGTACATCGGGGCTACGCTCACTCACGCTCTCTGCACAGAACATTAGTGAGCTAGTACATACAATTATTTGGCAAACTATTGAATCATTGAACAAAACAGCTTAATCTACACAGAAATGTCCGACTGATTTTCACAGTCGTATAATAGCATTGACAATGATGTCCGACCGTGATTTAGTCAAGGTAACATGTCGCACCAATGTGAGAGGTGGAACCTGATCAACTGACTTGTCACTAAAACGGAGGCCTTAGATACAGGGGCGCTCCTTTTGTGTGAGATTATGTGCCATGTCATCCTCTAATTCTCGATAACAGGAGTTTGTGTTGTGGGGCTATTTTGTGGACAATTTCTGGCCACAACAAGCGTGACCGCCATGGCTGAAAGTGTGTGGCGCAGTCAGTCGTGTCCGCCCAATCACTGATCGTAATGTCCTGTTTATTATCATTGCCAGTTCGTGTTTATCTGTCTCTCAGATTCAATGCAGCAAATGTGCTCATGTGTAACCAACTTAAATGACACAGTAACAACATTAAAAAACCGCTTAATCACCTGGTATGAAAAGCACGCCAAACATCTCTGTTTTCTCTCACAATACGATGACTGGGCACATCCTACGCGACAATCAGCGCCAACATTTAATACACGAAAAACAAAAACATTGTAAGTATTTTAACATATATTCAAACGCGCCACAGGAAGCTCACAGCTTTCAATCGGCGTCATCGCTATATGAACTCTATGAATTGAAATCAACGTACGGTACGACACAAACATGTAATTCATTTTTTCGTCAATGGAATGTGTTTTCTTCGAGGAGAGGTAAAGTACATTATCCAGCACGCTGTCCTTGATTGGGCATAGCTGATCACCACCTGTCAGGGTAATAGAATTCCTGTTCGCAGGGGCACTGCGGTTCATCCACGGGCAGATATTAATTACCGTCTCCGCGTCGTAACGCCTCCGTATTACAGTATTATAAAATAGCTTTATATAGGTGCACAAGGTAATAACATGTCATATATAGCCAGGTATTGACGGGGATAGCATGCACAAGTCAACCATATACCACAGCTGTTTTGTCAATAACTTCATGGCTTGGTTTGTGGTACGGGATCGCGAAACTAATATAATATCATTCTGTCCGACTGGGGCACACAGTGTCAAAAATGTGACATAAGTGGCCTCGCTAATACGGGTACAACCCCCTTCCCATTAACCCCTCCCAATACTCACTACGTTAATACAATCAACAATACTACACTATGAAGAGTGGGGCAATTTATTGAACCCTCGTTAACGCAGTCTTATTTAGTCTTGCATTTGTTGGTAAATTGCATACGTTTTGGAAATTTTAATATTTCTTAATTTCCTTGATGTGGGCTCTTCTTTGCAATTTAGTTCCTATGCAATTATTAAAGCACAATGGAGAATCATAATGAATTAAACTAAAGGTATATTAGAGGCGTGCTTTTGTATTTAGATAAACCAATATGCATGCTATTATTGTAGAACGAATCATGTAAGATTACAGACAATAACAGCGTCAATCTCCTGTGTTTTGTAGGAAGCCTGGCCTACCTGAATCGCATGCCATCCAGAGAGACCAGTAACGAGACCAACATATGTCTCCTTGCCCTAGACGACCCCTCTCGATGCAGAGATAGGACCGTGATGAGGTGGCATTTCAGTCTCGAGAAGGGCACGTGCGTCAGGGTCAAGGCTTGCAAAACTTCTTTCGGTAACTACTTCCGGAAACGCAGACAGTGCAAGAGACAGTGCATGAGGAAAAACCGGAGTGTCATCAGGAGGCGAAAGAACAAAAAGAGGTCCAAGAGTCGGAGGAGAGGCATCCTCAGGAACGAGTTTAACGGCTAGGTAAGTGACTTAATGTGTTTTATCATCGGCCAGTGTTTGGACAGAAACTATTTTTATGCTTATTACATTCACACACAAGGATGCATTTGGCAGCGTTCAGTTGTTTGCATCTTCTGATGTTTTTGTAGTCCCGCCATAGGGATAAATTGATATAGACCTGGGGGCTGATGTTGATATTTTTGTTGTTACAGACTGCAAGTGGTTCCCCGCCGGAATACCTCTGTTCTCCAAGAAGTGGCACCGTCAGCTTACACGGTCCTGTGACCAGTACGGATGCCCGCGCATCAGGCTCGCTCCTGACCCAAACAGTTTCGCTCAGAAATACGTCACCGTTTGTGTCATCATGAAGCACGCGGGCAAAATATTCGAACTCCATCACAGATTTGGTCATTTTCATATTAAATTTTCTAGTAAATATCATTTCTGACCAATACTACTGACCTCGATCCGTAGTTTCCCCATACGAGGTCTTCATGTGGTGTCCCACGGTCCACAGAGTGGGCCACTAGATTACGTTTACAAATGCATACAAAAGACATGAATGTGGAGCAAATGTAGACAATGTGGTGTTACTCGTATGCACCTAACTGAGAGAGCATACGTCGCTATGCGACGAAACTTGCCTCAAAACATTCTGGAACGCACGCTACCGAGGAGTTCCGAACACTATCCTGTTTAGCTTTTAAAGCCAGACGAACGTCCTCACGACGTTATGTAACCGACACTGGATCCGAATGGATTCAAAGATACCAGGACAATTGGGCAATGAGAATTACGATGACCCTATCATCTCTATGTGACGATAACTTTTAAGTGTTGATCTGGACCAGTGCGAGGGTTCGTGGGGATGCAAGGGTTGCATGCTCGTAGGTGGATCCTAACATTCCATTCCGTACAAATTGATTCTGTAGTAAGCGGAACTATTAGAAATAGACTGCGTGGGTTTGGTGAGAAATCAACTCGCTGATGAGAATAGACTGGAATATTAGGGCTCAGCTACGATACAAAACTGTAACTGTTATCGGCTCGTGATCTTATTTTGTTGTTATTTATGGTTATTTTGAGATATTTATATTTATTGATTTTATTTTTATAAATCGCAAATAAAAACACAAAAAATATAACACACTGCTTTTGTTGTATTATTCAGGATGAGACCAGTATGTTACGACAAAATGTCGAGTTTAAGTTGTAGGTGTCACACATTTATTACACTGTGTTGAGGAAAACAAACGTTTCTCGGAACCTTACTAATCATTACAATCCAAACAGTGTGTAACTCCCTTTATTAAAACATAAACTGCCCGGGAAGAAATGTGCTTGCCCTATTCCACGACCTGTTATCGTAAGAGGCGACTAATGTCGGTGCCCTGTAGAATTCGCTTGTGTCTACTGATTAGGGGGAAATCCATACCCGACTTCCCCATTGCGGCACTCCTATTGGGTTTTTTGGCGCTGTCGACCATGGCTGCGAGGATGTTAAACCACGAACAAACACAAACTGTAGTCCAGATACACTTCCTTGTGACCATTGTGACGTTAGGACGAAGTAACAAGGGAGACAACTTTCTTCCAAATATAGATCTAAGAAATTCTCCAGACGTGTAAGTACTCTCATCCCCGATACTCTAAGGACTAGGGACATTTTCGCTGTGCAGAGAGCGTAACCCCTGGGGTATCGAGGATGAAGTACCACTGGTAGTGAACGACGTTTGGCGTTTTTTGTCATTAATTAAAGAGATCGATAGATAAAGCTACAAGTATATTGATGAAGTTGAGCCCACCGTTTCACCAATAGCTGCCGGAAGCATAGTTTCGCCCAAGACTACCTCTTACGAAGTAAAAACACCAACGGAGCTTGAGATTAATTCCAGCGATCTGTCAATTTTGCTTAAGTTAATTGGTGTGCCAAAAACGATATTATTGCTCATCAAGGCGTTAAACGTCAGTATTGTTTTACGACGTCTGCCTTGACAATTCAACTAGAAATATACGCCAGTATTGTTACATAATGACTAATTGTAGGTTGGAATAAATGCTATGGCGCCCATAAAACCGCCTGTTAGCTTATTTTTTACAATAACATCGCCATACTCTACCTCTAAAGGCATGGTATAGGTACTACATTCTGCAATAATGACGCACTTTCATTTCTAAATATAGGTAGTAACGGTAATTTATTATATTACAATATCAGGTTCGGTACTAAAGTTACGACGTAGTACCGTTAGCGAGGACACGTGTTACACTAATCTGCAGTAACCTGTCGTAGAGGTTGTCCAGCTCTTGAGACACGGAGGTATTGACACGGGTGTGTGTTTTGTACCAGTCGTGATAACCAATATATATGTAGGTCACATCCTCAACTAGTTTACATTACATCTAGGTTATTATCAAAAACGTAAATATTGACATGTGATCTGATAAAAGCTTGATTGACGACCCTTGTTCGGTAAGGATTACTTGTTTGTTTTATATTGTTTTAAGACCGGTAATTTGAGGTTACACGTACCATCAGTTAAAAAATATTACCACTGTAACTGTAGAGTATTCCATATAGATATTGTTTTGCGAGTAGTTTACAGAACTATAATCGTTTAAAAATTGAGAATTTAAACGAACATTTAATATAAACAAAACACCTCAGAGGTCGAACTTAGGACTTCCCATTGCCAATCATACACTTTACCGTTGGTGCTGTCCAGAATACATAGCCTCAAAATGAGAGATTATTAACTTTCAAGGGAAGTAACTCTTAAGCCTGAAAAAATGCGTTTTGTTGCTTCATAATTTCGATAGACGGGAGAAAAAAACCTCAGAAGAAGAAGTCTTTTTCGCGATTATATCTCGTGCATTGTAACCCTTAAACTCATTTTGGGCTAAATAACTAAGTAGAATAAGGTGTTCACAAAACGGCATCACAATGATATCGATATCGTAACACAAAACGGCATCACAATGATATCGTTACACAAAACAGCATCACAATGAATCGTAACACAAAACGGCATCACAATGATATCGTAACACAAAACAGCATCACAATGATATCGTGACACAAAACGGCATCACAATGATATCGTAACACAAAACGGCATCACAATGATATCGTAACACAAAACGGCATCACAATGATATCGTAACAATTTTCCCACTAGTTTCAAAGTCGTATATCTAAAGATCGAATTAATTTCTAATTTGTTCAAAAGGTATTATAATTTGGATGAAAAGCTGGGTTTTCTGGACTTTATAAAGCTGGAAAGCAGAATGTAGAGATAATTTTGTTCAGTTATCAATGAGTACTGGCTCATCTAATCAGTCAACAAAAAGCCTCGCGGTAGGTGATGTACAAAAAACACCCCGAAACAAGGAGAACCTTCTGGTGATGAATTTGATCAAACACCTCTAAATAATTGAACCATAATCAGGTTTAGGTCGATTATAGATCGGTATTGACGAAACAGCGCGTCGCGTTTTGTTCCACAATCTGAATATTAAGAGCCTTAGGAAATATTTTTGAAATTATAAAAGACGTTAAAGGGCTAATGTTGAATCATAAACAATGTGGATAATTACGGTTTTAAGATTTGGCAAATTTATAGCAATTTTAATAATTTACTAAGACACCGTTGTAGTTCTCTCTGTATAGAAGGCATATCTTCAAATCTAATAACTCGACTACAAAAAAAGACGCATGATTAGGTAACAATGTCGTGTGCATGTTACCTGAGGCTGATGACGAGATCAACGCTTTTAAATGTGACAATACAGGTGCGATACCGAAGTAACAATCATGTCCAGGTAGAGGCGCTGATAACCCCTGGCTGGTGGGGTGTACTTTAACGATACCGAACTTTCTTTTTCAGCGAACATTGAACACAAATGTCGAGTATTTTTTGTTATTCACAGTATCACATACCTGAAAGTACAACTACCAATACATGGCATTGATTGGACCAGTAAAAGCTGTCAGATATGATCGACATTCCTGTACCTGTTCACAACTGTTTAGGACACACAGCAGAAACCAAAACAGACCTACACGAAAGTTCAAGGTCAAGCGATAACGCGCATGACCCCAGTTGTTGTTAAAATGCCAACGGAGAGAGGACACATGTACGAGCCGAGACCTGCCGTGTAACCCGACATCTTACCGGTAACCATTTCAGGTTGATTTCGAATTTTAATTAACTGTTACTCTATTTTTTTCTTATTTTAT
This sequence comes from Mizuhopecten yessoensis, assembly GCF_002113885.1. Classification (NCBI taxonomy): domain Eukaryota; kingdom Metazoa; phylum Mollusca; class Bivalvia; order Pectinida; family Pectinidae; genus Mizuhopecten; species Mizuhopecten yessoensis. The sequence continues at coordinate 49,335 of NW_018480038.1, read as the reverse complement.
TTATTAACATCAATGTATTAGCTCAAATCATGAAGTGATCTCCGTTTCATGCTAGAATACATCTTCAGTTCGCCCGTTGACAAATATATACGTTTTAAGTATATGTTGGATAGATGTTAATGATATACAAACGGTAGAAACAATCAGCCCTCAGACACGGTGCTAATGACCTCAAGGCATACCCGCTACTGTTTGGCCGTTAGATTAGAAGAAATAAACATGTTTTCATTGACTGGGAAGTTGACCTGTATCTAACCCACATTAGATTAGACGGACATCGTGCCGGCTTTATTACAGCATATCTATTCCAGATACGGGCGCCGGATACAGGTGTCAGTTAATTACAGAATCTTAAATTTGACCTTGACCGTTTCAAACGTCCATTTTAACAGGTAAACACTGGACCGAACTTGGCCATGTATGAAGGGATTCGGCGCCCTCATCGTTGGTTTTAGGTGTGGAATCATCGGGTTAACCCTGGCTTCGGGAGGGGAAAGGTCCTGAAATAAGGCGAGGGGAAAAGGAGATAAAGACCGGTACCTCGGAGTTATGTGTAGTTTTTGTTATCAATACTACTATGGCTATAGTTGTCACTTGTTAAACCTCTTCACTCGTTAATAAAGTCAATTTCTCAAGTACAGCTGTTCTTTCATCTGACGTCACTGATCAATCTGTCACGTACAGCTGTTCTGTCATCTGACGTCACTTATTAATATGTCACATACAGCAGTTCTGTCATATGACGTCACTTATCAATATGTCACATACAGCTGTTCTGCCATCTGACGTCACTGATCAATATGTCACATACAGCAGTTCTCTCATCTGACGTCACTTATCAATATGTCACATATAGCAGTTCTGTCATATGACGTCACTTATCAAATTCTCACGTACAGCTGTTCTGCCATCTGACGTCACTGATCAATATGTCACATACAGCAGTTCTCTCATCTGACGTCACTTATCAATATGTCACATACAGCTGTTCTGCCATCTGACGTCACGGATCAAACTGTCACATACAGCTTTTCTGTCATCTGACGTCACTAAACAATCTGTAACGTACAGCTGTTCTCTCATCTGACGTCACGGATCAATATGTCAGGTACAACAGTTCTGTCATATGACGTTATTGATTAATGTGTCATGTACAGCTGTTCTGTCATCTGACGTCACTTATCAAACTGTCACGTACGGCAGGTCTGTTATCTGACGTCACTTATCAAACTACTAGGAACAAAATCACAGAATAGCAAAATTGGTGCAAAAAAACAGCTGAGGTCATCGCAAGATCATAGGACGACGGTGTCTACAGGCTTATAATTGATGTCCTACATGTCATAGGGAAACGATGTCTACTGTTTGACGTCACTGTCATCTGACGTCACTTATCAAACTGTCACGTACGGCAGGTCTGTTATCTGACGTCACTTATCAAACTACTAGGAACAAAATCACAGAATAGCAAAATTGGTGCAAAATAACAGCTGAGGTCATCGCAAGATCATAGGACGACGGTGTCTACAGGCTTATAATTGATGTCCTACAGGTCATAGGGAAACGATGTCTACTGGCTAAAAAAATGATGTCTCCTCAAGGTCACAGGACGACGGTGTCCACAGACTAACAACTGATGTCTCCTACAGGTCATAGGGAAACGATGTATACAAGCTAAACAATGATGTCTACTCAAGGTCATAGGACGACGGTGTCCACAGACTAACAACTGATGTCTCCGCAGTTCTGTCATATGACGTCACTTATTAATATGTCACATACAGCAGTTCTCTCATCTGACGTCACGGATCAATATGTCAGGTACAACAGTTCTGTCATATGACGTCACTTATTAATATGTCACATACAGCAGTTCTCTCATCTGACGTCACTTATCAAACTGTCACGTACGGCAGGTCTGTTATCTGACGTCACTTATCAAACTGTCACGTACGGCAGGTCTGTTATCTGACGTCACTTATCAAACTACTAGGAACAAAATCACAGAATAGCAAAATTGGTGCAAAATAACAGCTGAGGTCATCGCAAGATCATAGGACGACGGTGTCTCTCCTCAAAGTCATATGACGACGGTGACAGACTACACACTGATGTCTCCTCACTGTCATAGGACGACGGTGTCTCTCCTCAAAGTCATATGACGACGGTGACAAACTAAAAACTGATGTCTCCTCAATGTTATAGGACGACGGAGTATACAGGCTAACAATTGATGTCTCCTCAATGTCATAGGATGACGGTGTATACATACTAACAATTGATGTCTCCATGTCTCCTCAAGGTCACAGGAAGACGGTGTCCAAAGACTAACAACTGATGTCTGCTACAGGTCATAGGACGACGGTGTATACAGACTAACAATTGATGTCTCCTCATTGTCATAGGACGACGGTGACAGACAAACAATTGATGTCTCCTCAATGTCATATAGGACGACGGTGTATACAGACTAACAACTGACGTCTCTTCAATGTCATAGGACGACGGTGTCCACAGACTTACAACTGATGTCTCCTCAAGGTCATAGGACGATGGTGTCTACAGACTAACTATACAGGCTAACAATTGATGTCTCCGCAATGTCATATGACGACGGTGACAGACTAATAACTGATGTCTACTCAATGTCATAGGAAGACGGTGTCTAAATACTAACAATTGATGTCTCCATGTCTCCTCAAGGTCACAGGAAGACGGTGTCCAAAGACTAACAACTGATGTCTCATCAAGGTCATAGGACGACGGTGTATATGTCTCCTCAATGTCATATAGGACGACGGTGTATACAGGCTAAAAATTGATGTCTCCTCAATGTCATATGACGACGGTGACAGACTAACAACTGATGTCTCCTCAATGTCATAGGACGACGGTGTTTACAGACTAACAACTGATGTCTCCTCAATGTCATAGGACGACGGTGTATACAGGCTAACAATTGATGTCTCCTCAATGTCATATGACGACGGTGACAGACTAAAAACTGATGTCTCCTCAATGTCATAGGACGACGGTGACAGACTAACAACTGATGTCTCCTCAATGTCATAGGACGACGGTGTCTACAGACTAACAACTGATGTCTCCTCAATGTCATAGGACGACGGTGTATACAGGCTAACAATTGATGTCTCCTCAATGTCATATGACGACGGTGACAGACTAAAAACTGATGTCTCCTCAATGTCATAGGACGACGGTGACAGACTAACAACTGATGTCTCCTCAATGTCATAGGACGACGGTGTTTACAGACTAACAACTGATGTCTCCTCAATGTCATAGGACGACGGTGTATACAGGCTAACAATTGATGTCTCCTCAATGTCATATGACGACGGTGACAGACTAAAAACTGATGTCTCCTCAATGTCATAGGACGACGGTGACAGACTAACAACTGATGTCTCCTCAATGTCATAGGACGACGGTGTTTACAGACTAACAACTGATGTCTCCTCAATGTCATAGGACGACGGTGTATACAGGCTAACAATTGATGTCTCCTCAATGTCATATGACGACGGTGACAGACTAACAACTGATGTCTCCTCAATGTCATAGGACGACGGTGACAGACTAACAACTGATGTCTCCTCAATGTCATAGGACGACGGTGACAGACTAACAACTGATGTCTCCTCAATGTCATAGGACGACGGTGTCTACATACTAACAATTGATGTCTCCTCAATGTCATATGACGACGGTGACAGACTAAAAACTGATGTCTCCTCAATGTCATAGGACGACGGTGACAGACTAACAACTGATGTCTCCTCAATGTCATAGGACGACGGTGTCTACATACTAACAATTGATGTCTCCTCAATGTCATATGACGACGGTGACAGACTAAAAACTGATGTCTCCTCAATGTCATAGGACGACGGTGACAGACTTACAACTGATGTCTCCTCAATGTCATAGAACGACGGTGTATACAGACTAACAACTGACGTCTCTTCAATGTCATAGGACGACGGTGACAGACTAACAATTGATGTCTCCTCAAGGTCATAGGACGACAGTGACAGACTAACAATTGATGTCTCATCAATGTCATAGGACGACGGTGTATACTGACTAAAAACTGATGTCTCCTCAATGTCATAGGACGACGGTGTCTACATAATAACAACTGATGTCTCCTCAAGGGCATAGGACGATGGTGTCTACAGACTAACAACTGATGTTTCTTCAATGTCATATGACGACGGTGTCAACAGGCTAAAATTGACGTCTCTTCAATGTCATAGGACGGCGGTGACAGACTAACAACTGACGTCTCCTCAATGTCATAGGACAACGGTGTCCACAGACTAACAACCGATGTCTCCTCAAGGTCATAGGACGACGGTGTATACTGACTAACAACTGACGTCTCTTCGATGTCATAGGACGACGGTGACAGCCTAACAATTGATGTCTCCTCATTGTCATAGGACGACGGTGACAGCCTAACAATTGATGTCTCCTCATTGTCATAGGACGACGGTGACAGACCAACAATTGATGTCTCTTCAATGTCATATACTAACAACTGATGTCTCCCCAATGTCATAGGACGACGGTGTATACAGGCTAACAATTGATGTCTCCTCATTGTCATAGGACGACGGTGACAGACAAACAATTGATGTCTCCTCAAGGTCATAGAACGACGGTGACAGACTAACAAATGATGTCTCCTCAATGTCATATGACGACGGAGACAGACTAGAAACTGATGTCTCCTCAAGGTCATAGGACGACAATGACAGACTAACAATTGATGTCGCCTCAAGGTCATAGGACGACGGTGTATACAGGCTAACAATTGATGTCTCCTCAATGTCATATGACGACGGAGACAGACTAGAAACTGATGTCTCCTCAATGTAATAGGACGACGGTGTATACAGTCTAACAACTGATGTCTCCTCAAGGGCATAGGACGATGGTGTCTACAGACTAACAACTGATGTCCCTTCAATGTCATAGGACGACGGAAACAGACTAACAATTGATGTCTCATCAATGTCATAGATGTCTCCTCAATGTAATAGGACGACGGTGTATACAGGCTAACAATTGATGTCTCCTCATTGTCATAGGACGACGGTGACAGACTACCAACTGATGTCTCCTCAATGTGATAGGACGACGGTGTCCACAGACTAACAACCGATGTCTCCTCAAGGTCATAGGACTACGGTGAGGGGGTAAGAACTGATGTCTGTTCAATGTCATAGGACGACGGGGTATACTGACTAAAAACTGATGTCCCCTCAATGTCATAGGACGACGGTGTCAGACAAACAATTGATGTCTCCTCAAGGCCATAGGACGACGTTGTATACAGACTAACAGCTGATGTCTCCTCAATGTCATACGACGACGGTGTATACTGACTAACAACTGACGTCTCTTCGATGTCATAGGACGACGGTGACAGCCTAACAATTGATGTCTCCTCATTTTCATAGGACGACGGTGACAGACCAACAATTGATGTCTCTTCAATGTCAACTGATGTCTCTTCAATGTCACATAGGACGACGGTGTCTACAGACTAACAACTGGCGTCTCTTCAATGTCATAGGACAACGGTGTCCACAGACTAACAACCGATGTCTCCTCAAGGTCATAGGCCGATGGTGTCTTCAGACTAACAATTGAAGTCTCCTCAATGTCATAGGCCGACGGTGTATACAGGCTAACAAGTGATGTCTCCTCAATGTCATATGACGACGGAGACAGACTAGAAACTGATGTCTCCTCAAGGTCAAAGGACGACGGTGTATACAGACTAACAATTGATGTCTCTTCAATGTCAACTGATGTCTCTTCAATGTCATAGGACGAAGGTGACAGACTAACAATTGATGTCGCCTCAAGGTCATAGGACGACGGTGTATACACTAACAATTGATGTCTCCTCAAGGTCATAGGACGACGGTGTATACTGACTAAAAACTGACGTCTCTTCAATGTCATTCATAGGACGACGGTGACAGAGTTACAACTGATGTCTCCTCAATGTAATAGGACGACGGTGTATACAGTCTAACAACTGATGTCTCCTCAAGATCATAGGACGATGGTGTCTACAGACTAACAACTGATGTCCCTTCAATGTCATATGACGACGGTGACAGACTACAAACTGATGTCTCCTCAATGTCAGAGGACGACGGTGACAGACTAATAACTGATGTCTCCTCAATGTCAGAGGACGACGGTGACAGACTAACAATCAATGTCATAGGACGACGGGGTATACAGACTAACAACTGATGTATCTTCAATGTCATATGACGACGGTGTTAACAGGCTAAAATTGATGTCTCTTCAATGTCAACTGATGTCTCTTCAATGTCACATAGGACGACGGTGTCTACATAATAACAACTGATGTCTCCTCAAGGTGATAGGACGACGGTGTATACAGACTAACAACTGATGTCTCTTCAATGTCATATGACGACGGTGTCAACAGGCTAAAATTGATGTCTCTTCAATGTCATAGGACGACGGTGTATACAGACTAACAACTGATGTCTCTTCAATGTCATAGGACGACTGTGTATACAGACTAACAACTGATGTTTCTTCAATGTCATATGACGACGGTGTCAACAGGCTAAAATTGAGGTCTCTTCAATGTCATAGGACGACGGGGTATACAGACTAACAACTGATGTCTCTTCAATGTCACATAGGACGACGGTGTCTACAGGCTAACAACTGATGCCTCCTCAATGTGATAGGACGACGGTGTATACAGGCTAACAATTGATGTCTCCTCAATGTCATTGGACGACGGTGTCCACGTCATCCCATTTCGTAATGCGTCAGGGACAACATGGGCGTCACACATGGTTTCATATATAATATACAGATTACCTAAATTATCTTAAGGACGTTGGCGCCAACAAGAAAGTCAGATATGGGTGTTTTATATAGTATATATATTCTTTTATCTAACATGGGTCCCTTATACTGACTTCTTAACTTGTCATTCCAGTTAACCGACGAAAACATATCTAGATTTAACTTTTTGGAGCAATCAGTCACGTGACCCAATAAGCAACATTGAAACATAGATAGTAAATCTTTAAATGATAATGTTTTATGGCGATATGACTGACTGAAAACATAGCATCGCTGGTAAAATGTATCGTCTCTGTCAACAGCTCGCCGTCAGTGATCCGTATGGAACGCAAAAGGGAAAAACAGCTGATTCATTCTCAAATTAAAAACATATTTGATTCAAAGTTAAATATGACAAAGACGGTATTGGCTTAAAAAGGAGATAACCTTTTTAATGACAGCGTTAAAATGCAATTTAAGAAAGTGAAATTTAATGTGAAGAATTTGTATTTGTGTCGTCTATGGGTTGTATTTCATCTGAAGTTATAATTAGACCAGAATTGATGAATTAGACTTGCTAAGTGAAGGGTGTGAGGCGCTATGTGAGTCTTATCTCACACAAGCGACGGTCCATGTGGCTGAACATACCTTTATCCTTCTTTAATTGCTAAATTAATGACGGCGGAAATTATGCAGAACTGACTTTAGCAGCGAATCCATTGTGATTATATAACAGCTACCGGTAGACTGTAATTAACGGATCACAAAAAAAGAACGGAGTGTTTGACAGAGGGCGGGACAACCCTTGACTTCAGGTTATTTCTTCGGAATGTGGAACAGATACGTCTCCATACATCACACCCAGCTAAATTTACCATGTGTGGACACGTTCTTTCTTTTCTGTGCTTAGCTTCACGAACGTATTTATTGTAGACCAAGGAACGAGGAGTAACGTTGTAGTTTGAAGTCATCTCTGGCGGAAGTGACAAGTCTTTGTGACGAATCATTATTTCAATAGTATCGCACTCACAATGGACATCATTTAAGATCGCCTTTACATTATTATATACTATGTAACACTCCCACAATTACTATATCTCATACAGAGGTAACGATACAAGGCGGATCAGCATTCAGGACGGTATGGAATAGTTAGGCTGTCGGTAATCTGTGATGACATTCAGGACGTATGGAATGGACAGTTATGCTACAGCAATATACTGACCTTCTTGTATATATGTGTAATATCACAGATTCCACCATCAGGTTTACCATCACGTACGTGACCTTGGTATTATCAAATTATCTTCATGAATATGTATGGCGACCAATAGGATTGACTAGCCAGCATCAGACAGACTTTCTTCAGTTTTCTCTAAATCATTCTATCTAGGACCCAGACCGAGGCTGTCTGCGCCTGTCAAAATGTCGGCTAGACCAGAATTACTGATGGGGTGTTTCTATTGTTTCCTTAATGTGACTGGCTAGTTACGATTAATGTCTACGATCGGGTGGTAACGGACATGGCACAATCTATCCCTGGTGTGGCAACGCTGCTCATTTAAAATAAAGACGTATAGCAACACAACATCATCTACTGAAACCAAGCCTTCAACATCTACACATTATTACTTACAGTGGCCATTACCTTTGACATTGATATGATGAAAGCATAGCCGAGGTCTTCTTACCATTTATAACTGCCATGGCCATTGACCCTCTACATAGATATCATGACCTTGGGACCTGCTGTATGGTGGCATATTTCTGCCATCCACTTGCGACTTACGAGTTACGTATGTCGACATAATTATTGAAAGATGTCGACATAATCTGAGAATATGTCGACATAATCTGAGAAGATGTCGACATAACTTTTAAATTATGTCGACATATTATCACATTTGCCGAGATAATTTTGCCGAGATAATTATCTCGTAAGTGGGTAACTCGGCTTTTTATCGTGTAATGCTCGGGTGTGACATCGACTTACGACTTGCCACTTACGACTTATTTATGTAAAATCCACATCGTATTTATCCACATCGTTTTGTATTTATCCACATCGTTATGTATTTATCCTCATCGTTGTGTATTTATCCTTATAGTTATGTATTTATATACATCGTCATGTATTTATCCTCATCGTTGTATATTTATCCACATCGTTATGTATGTATCCTCATCGTTATGTATTTATCCTCATCGTTATGTATGTATCCACATCGTTATGTATTTATCCACATCGTTATGTATTGACCTCATCGTTGTTTATTTATCCTCATCGTTGTGTATTTATCCTCGTCGTTATGTATTTATCCTTATAGTTATGTATTTATATACATCGTCATGTATTTATCCTCATCGTTATATATTTATCCACATCGTTATGTATTTATCCACATCGTTGTGTATTGACCTCATCGTTATGTATGTATCCACATCGTCATGTATCTATCCTCATCGTTGTATATTTATCCACATCGTTATGTATGTATCCACATCGTTATGTATTTATCCTCATCGTTATGTATGTATCCACATCGTTGTATATTTATCCACATCGTTATGTATTTATCCACATCGTTATGTATTGACCTCATCGTTATGTATGTATCCACATCGTTATGTATTTATCCACATCATTATGTATTTATCCTCGTCGTTATGTATTTAACCTCGTCATGTATTTATTCACATCGTCATGTTTTTATCCTCATCGTTATGTATTTATCCTCGTCATGTTTTTATCCTCATCGTTATGTATTTATCTTCGTCATGTATTTATCCACATCGTTATGTATTTATCCACATCTTTATGTATTTATTCACATCGTTATGTATTTATCCTCGTCATGTTTTTATCCTCATCGTTATGTATTTATCTTCGTCATGTATTTATCCTCATCGTTATGTATTTATCCACATAGTTATGTATTTATCCTCGTCGTTATGTATTTATCCTCGTGATTATGTATTCATCCACATCGTTATGTATCTATCCTCGTCGTCATGTTTTAATCCTCATCGTTATGTATTCATCCTCGTCGCGTCGGTATGTATTTATCCTCGTCGTTATGTATTTATAATTGTCGTTATTTTAACCTATGTGGGCCCAGGTCTGAGGGGTATTTATACGGTTTTATCACGTCCCATTTAACATTTATCTAAGGCCATGACTAATAGAAAGGAAATACATATTTTTTGCGATGAAATATCACAAAGATGAGCGTTATGATAACATAAGAATAAGCTGACTCATCCACAACGAATCAGCCTGGATAACGACCCAGCGTGTGTAACATTAAAATACCTTCTTTGTTTACAGCACAGCCAGCTTTTAATTGGTTCTCATAACTTTGTCATTACCAGATTCATTCTAAACTACTTACTGTGATTCGGAGTCCCTGAATTTGATCAACCGGATTAGGACCAGCCAGTAGCTTGTAATGGTCGAACTGACCAGTATCTCGTAATGGGCGAACTGACCAGTATCTCGTAGTGGTCAAACTGACCAGTATCTCGTAATGGTCGAGAACTGGCCAGTATCTCGTAATGGTCGAACTGACCAGTATCTCGTAGTGGTCGAACTGGCCAGTATCTCGTAGTGGTCGAACTGACCAGAATCTCGTAGTGGTCGAACTGACCAGTACCTCGTAGTGGTCGAGCTGACCAGTATCTCGTAGTGGTCGAACTGGCCAGAATCTCGTAGTGGTCGAACTGACTAGTATCTCGTAGTGGTCGAACTGTCCAGTATCTCGTAGTGGTCGAGCTGACCAGTATCTCGTAGTGGTCGAACTGACCATTATATCGTACATTTACATTTACATTTACGGCGATACTGCAAAGGGCCGTCGAACAGCATCAACTTGCAGGTAGACTTGTACCAGTATCTCTAGTGGTCGAACTGACCATTATATCGTATTGGTCGAACTGACCAGTATCTCGAAATTGACGAACTGACCAGTATCTCGTAATGGTCGAGAACTGGCCAGTATCTCGTAATGGTCGAACTGACCAGTATCTCGTAATAGTAGAACTGACTAGTATCTCGTAATAGTAGAACTGACCAGTATCTCGTAAGGGTCGAACTGACTAGTATCTCGTAATAGTAGAACTGACTAGTATCTCGTAATGGTCGAACTGACCAGTATCTCGTAAGGGTCGAACTGACTAGTATCTCGTAATGGTCGAACTGACCAGTATCCCGTAATGGTCGAACTGAGCAGTATCTCGTAATGGTCGGACTGACCAGTATCTCGTAAGGGTCGAACAGACTAGTATCTCGTAATAGTACAACTGACCAGTATCTCGTAATTAACGAACTGACCAGTATCTCGTAGTTGATTCAGCATTGCTTGTATATATATCAATGCAATGGCGATTGTCAACGCCAACATTAATGTACTTAAAACACCTCAGAATTGGCACGCCATGAATGGAGTCCAATCTTATATATATGGATACATTTTTTCACTTCTTTTCATAGCGTCTTCACTGTCACGATGAAAAGTCAAATTTTGACCACAAGCCAAGTGAATTTACATTCTTAACGCAGTGAACTCGTGATGGGAGACACATTTTATAATGAATGAAAAACTAATGTATTGTAAGTTCACAAAAGCATAACATGAAATTGAAAATGTCGTCATTTAGTCATTGTTATTGGTTGAGATTTTCGCCGACACGAGAGCCTAGATGTCGCGTGCGTTTGTGTCCCCGCACGTCGTCTGGTGGCGCCGTCTAGTGGGGCGCCGTGATTACGCTGTACATCATGGAGGAGAATAGACAATTAGCGAGAACAGGAGAGCCAGCTCGCGACCCTGCTCCGTGTTAAATGTTGGGGTAGAATTAGCGCTCCGTTTGGGTGGAGACATATAGACTGTATGCCGCCCCACCAGTGACAAGGCAAACTGCAGTTAAAAATCTTCCAACCAATCACGAAATAACCATAATTACTAAATATCAATTATAATTCACTAAATATGATAAGCGACCTATTGAGCTTCTCATTTAACCCTAATTTTTGTCACTTCGATCCGTGGAAATCGTTGTTATCTGTGTGTACGATCAGTAATTGATTAGTGTTTGTGTACAGAGAGCGTGTACTGTATGCTAACCTCGCGCTAATTGCCAGTCTTAGAGGCACAACGATTTCCTGTAGCCACTTATACATAGGTAAAATACAATTCTTCTGGAAATTGGTCTAATGATGGGAAAATCAAACCACAAAGTTTGGAATAATAAGTTTAGGAACATTTCCATTTGGTAATATTCTCCTAAATGAACAAATTAACTTATAAGAACGTAAGCAACTCCGTCAGATGAACTTGACCCGACCAATCGTCAAACGACTCGCTGCTTTGTTACCAAGAATATCTACTTACGGGAAACTAACTAACTTTATTATGGCTGCCTGGAATCCTGGACCGCTACGTCTGTCTGTGCAATTGGAGATTCTAGTGGAATCAGGTCGTTGGCCGTCGGGACGTGCAGTCGAGTAGTTAAACAATATTTAATCATATTATTATAACTTGAATCGCATATATTTAACAATCATCAAGAAATAAAAAATACGCCCCTTTTGTCACGCCGTATATTTACCCAATGCCAGAACCTTCCGGTCATCATAAAAGTAATGGTAGAGAACCTCTAGGCCTGTCAGATAAATAAATACCGGTAAGTAATATAATTCAGTTTCCGCTCTTTGGTCGCGACTACAGCTAGATGGTCAAGTGGAAAGGCCCGAATGAAATTAGGAACCTCATTCAGAATATAAATATCCGAAATTGATGCTGTGTTTAGTTACGACCAAATTTATAAAGGGTCACATGACCCTTATACACAGATCACGTGATCCTATGGTAATTTAACCAACATCCACCATAAGTCGGATGTATAGGCGATGACACATATATGACGTTGATTGGTCAGGGGTCATCTGTAAAACAGTTGTTTTTGAAAGATCAGTATTGGGGAACATTTCTTGTACGTTTTTCTCCTATAAAGATTGCCTTGCATCTGTCTGAGGCGCTGAGTCATGCGCCCAGTCATGCCCCCCCTGCTGTGTGCCTAGGTGATACGAGGGACAGCGAAAGTCTTACGCCGGCTGTATGTAATATAGAAAACATTCAATTAACACAGACAAACGATCAATGCATGCAGCCTAAGGTCGTTATGAAGTTGTAGAATCATGGAAGTATTCCACACATTTATTTCTCGGCTGTTATCACATCTCGCATTAATCTCTCCTCGTGCACCAATTTGCACGATGTGTCATCACTTTACGAGGTGTCAGCGCGTGAGAGTATGTTTTTCTTCTGCACGTGCATTGAGTTAGCTGACCATGGCCATCAGTACACGCGGATAATTACTCAATACATATGTTCTAGGAGTGGCCAAATCGCTTGGACTTTTAATAGACTAGTAAACAGGATGTCACCTGCATGTCACGTGCCATGTGTGTATGTGGTGCGTGTTTCTTCAGTACCTCGATCAATGCGGGACGTTAAAATAGTTTGCTGGCAAAATTCTTAAATGTTGATTCCCAAGTCACGCCATTCGTTTGTTCCCTTAAACTTTTACAGGCCATATTCAAACAATGATTTCATTCTTCGAGTCTATGATCATACTCCCCTCCAGAGAAGACTCCCTTTATACATTTTGTATGACAGCACTATAAGACAATTACCTACACCGTTAGCGCCAATGTCACAAATGTCGCCCTACTCATTTAGTTTTTTACTAGCGCAGTCTCATACAGAAATAACTAAACGATAACATTTGACTTTAAAAAAAGTGATATGCATAGTAGTACAAAATTATTCCAAGCCTTTTTATATAACAGTGTTGAGACCATGCTTTTACCGTGTGATGCTCACAAACGACAAGGAAATGCCATGGGTTTGATTTGATCTTAGTTTTAAACTAGGGAGGCTACACGACACGGGCGGGTGTTACGGTGGATAGCATAGCCCAGGCCTGGCTGAGGACATCAATCAGCGCTCCACATACACAACTCGTAAAGTAAAACCCGTTTTAAACCTTCACCAATTCAAGTTGGCGCCTCGGAAGGAGTTTCATTGAAGCATAGACCGGAAAAACGGTACCATATAGGCCGAACTAACTACTCTGGTGGGATGGGGGGCATTGGTAACAGGAAAGTGAGCGGGTAACAGGCTTACCGGAGAAATTCCAAAGAAATTCGATTCATTATGAATTGATTGAGGAGATTTTTTCATAATGAGAAACAATTTATGTTGTATCTATAGTAACGTCGGTTCTAGACTGAGTAGAATTTCAGTCGGAATAACAAACACATTACACAGAATTCAGGTTTAAAGACCCTTATAGCCAATATTTTGTATTCGATTTACCATTTTCCCGGTAATAATTCATAGATATAATTGTATTTGACAATCCAGTCATACCGGAAGTCATACAAACTGGCCCTAGCTGTCATACAATCTGACCCTAGCTGTCATACACATACAATCTTACCCTAGCTGTCATACAATCTGACCCTAGCTGTTATACAATCTGACCCTAGCTGTCATACAATCTGACCCTAGCTGTCATACAATCTTATCCTAACTGTCATACAATCTGACCCTAGCTGTCATACAATCTTATCCTAGCTGTCATACTATCTGACACTAGCTGTTATACAATTTCACTATAGCTGTCATACAATTTGACCCTAGCTGTCATACAATCTTACCCTAGCTGTCATACAATCTGACCCTAGCTGTCATACACATACAATCTTATCTTAGCTGGAATACGATCTTACTTTAGCTGTCATAACCTCTTAACCTAGCTGTCATAAATTCTTATCCTAGCTGTCATACAATCTTATCCTAGCTGTCATACAATCTTATCCTAGCTGTCATACAATCTTATCCTAGCTGTCGTTCAATCTTATCCTAGCTGTCATAAAATCTTATCCTAGTTGTCATACAATCTTATCCTAGCTGTCATACAATCTTATCCTAGCTGGAATACGATCTTACTTTAGCTGTCATAACCTCTTAACCTAGCTGTCATAAAATATTTTCCTAGCTGTCATACAATCTTATCCTAGCTGTCATAAAATATTTTCCTAGCTGTCATAAAATATTTTCCTAGCTGTCATAAAATCTTATCAAAGCTGTCATTCAATCTTATCCTAGCTGTCATACACATACAATCTTAACATAGCTGTCGTACGATCTTACTTAAGCTGTCGTACAATCTTATCCTAGCTGTTATACACATACAATCTTAACATAGCTGTCATACGATCTTACTTAAGCTGCCATCAAATCTTATCCTAGCTGGAATACGATCTTACTTTAGCTGTCATAACCTCTTAACCTAGCTGTCATAAAATCTTATCATAGCTGTCGTTCAATCTTATCCTAGCTGTCATACAATCTTATCTTAGCTGCCATAACCGCTTAACCTAGCTGTCATACAATCTTATCCTAGCTGTCATACAATCTTATCCTAGCTGTCATACAATCTTATCCTAGCTGCCATAACCTCTTAACCTAGCTGTCATAAAATCTTATCATAGCTGTCGTTCAATCTTATCCTAGCTGTCAGATAATCTTATCCTAGCTGTTATACAATCTTATCCTAGATGTCAAACAATCTTACCCTAGCTCTCATACAATCTTATCCTAGCTTTCACACAATCATATCCTAGCTGTCATACAATCTGACCCTAGCTGTCATTAATCTTACATGTACCCTAGCTGTCATACAATCTGACCCTAGCTGTCATTCAATCTTACCCTAGCTGTCATACAATCTGACCCTAGCTGTCATACAATCTTACCCTAGCTGTCATACAATCTTACCCTAGCTGTAATACACATACAATTTTACATTAGCTGTCAAACACATACAATCTTACCCTAGCTGTCATACACATACAATCTTACCCTAGCTGTCATACAATATGACCCTAGCTGTCATACAATCTTACCCTAGCTGTCATACAAGCTTACCCTAGCTGTAATACACATACAATTTTACATTAGCTGTCAAACACATACCTTCTTACCCTAGCTATCATGCACATACAATCTTACCCTAGCTGTCATACACATACAAACTTACCCTAGCTGTCATACACATATAATCTTACCCTAGCTGTCATACACATACAATCTTACCCTAGCTGTCATACACATACAATTTTACACTAGCTGTCATACACATACAATCTTACCCTACCTGTAATTCACATACAATCTTACCCTACCTGTAATTCACATACAATTTTACCCTAGTTGTCATACACATACAATCTTACCCTACCTGTAGTACACATACAATTTTACCCTAGTTGTCATACACATACAGTCTTACCCTAGCTGGCAAACAATGTTATTAAGCGCTATCTCACAGCCGCATGTAAAATGACATCTTCACCAGTTTGGATTTGTACTTTGAATCATTCAATAACAGTTCTTGCTTGCGATGTTTTCTGTACATCTAGGTGAACACGGAACCTTAATTAAATATGAAGCGAACCTTTATCTGGTATCAGATAGTGTATATAGACGTAACTTTAAATCTTCATTTATCTTCAACTTGTCTTCAAAAGAAAACTTAAAATATTGCATTTTTTCAATCTATTTTTTTTTGTCGACACATTACGAGAAAGCTTTTTTCTTATTTATTGTAGATTTACATTAAAAAGAAATAAAAGCGAATTAGCCAGAGAGGTTTGTGAAATGATATAGATTGTGTATATACGAGGTCTTTAAAGGATTGTGGGTGTCTAGTTAGATATATAGCACGTCTGATAACTTTAAAGACATCGTAAAAACCATACATCGACAATTAAATTCCGTGTGTAAGTGTATATCTCACCAATGCATTACAGTTGTATATAAACATCAGTTCATAGTAACGGACGAGGCGTATACAATGATAAGTGAAGGTTTACGTCTACATTGATTAGTAAAGGAGTAGGCGTATACAATGATTATTACAGGAATAGGCGTATACAATGATTATTACAGGAATAGGCGTATACAATGTAGATGAAGGTTTACGTATACATTGATTAGTAAAGGAGTAGGCGAAGACAATGTTAAGTGAAGACTTACGTCTACATTGATTAGTAAAGGAGTAGGCGTATACAATGATTAGTACAGGAGAAGGAGTATACAATGATAAGTGAAGGTTTACGTATACATTGATTAGTAAAGGAGTAGGCGAAGACAATGTTAAGTGAAGACTTACGTCTACATTGATTAGTAAAGGAGTAGGCGAATACAATGATAAGAACAGGAGAAGGCGTATACAATGATTAGTACAGGAGAAGGCGTATACAATGATAAGTGAAGGTTTACGTATACATTGATTAGTAAAGGAGTAGGCGTATACAATGATTAGTACAGGAATAGGCGTATACAATGATTAGTACAGGAGAAGGCGTATACAATGATAATTACAGGAGTAGGCGTATACAATGATTAGTACAGAAATAGGCGTATTCAATGATTAGTACAGGAGTAGGCGTATAAAATGATAATTACAGGAGTAGGCGTATACAATGATAATTACAGGAGTAGGCGTATACAATTAGTACAGGAGTAAGCGTATACAATGATTAGTACATGAGTAGGCGTATACAATGATAGGTGAAGGTTTACGTCTACATTGATTAGTAAAGGAGTAGGCGTATACAATGATTATTACAGGAATAGGCGTATACAATGTAGATGAAGGTTTACGTATACATTGATTAGTACAGGAGTAGGCGTACATGTATACAATGATAGGTGAAGGTTTACCTCTACAATGATTAGTAAAGGAGTAGGGGTATACAATGATAAATGAAGGTTTACGTATACATTGATTAGTAAAGGAGTAGGCGAAGACAATGTTAAGTGAAGACTTACGTCTACATTGATTAGTAAAGGAGTAGGCGAATAGAATGATAAGAACAGGAGTAGGCGTATACAATGATTAGTACAGGAATAGGCGTATACAATGATTAGTACAGGAGTAGGCGTATAAAATGATAAGAACAGGAGTGTACGTATACAATGATCAGTACAAGGGTATACGTAGGCGTACACAGTAATTAGTGAAGGAGTAGGCGAATACAATGATAAGTACAGGCGTTGGCGAATACAATGATTAGAACAGGAGTGTACGTATTCAATGATCAGTACAAGGGTAGGCGTACACAGTAATTAATGAAGGAGTAAGCGTATACAATGATTAGTGAAGGGGTAGGCGTATACAATGATAAGTGAAGGAGTAGGCGTTTACAGTGATAAATGAAGAAGGAGACGTAAACAATGATACGTACAGGAGTAGGCGTATACAGTGATAGGTGCAGGAGTAGGCGTATACAGTGATAAGTGAAGGAGTATACGTATATAGTGATAAGTGAAGGAGTAGGTATATACAATGATAAGTGAAGGAGTAGGCGTATACAGTGATACGTACAGGAGTAGGCGTATACAGTGATAAGTGAAGGAGTATACGTATATAGTGATAAGTGAAGGAGTAGACGTATACAGTGATAAGTGAAGGAGTAGGCGTATACAGTGATAAATGAAGGAGTAGACGTATATAGTGATAAGTGAAGGAGTAGGTATATACAATGATAAGTGAAGGAGTTGGTATATACAATGATAAGTGAAGGAGTCGGCGTATACAATAATTAGTACAGGAGTAGGCGTATACAGTGATAAGTGAAGGAGTAGGCGTATACAATAATTAGTACAGGAGTAGGCGTATACCATGATAAGTGAAGGAGTAGGCGTATACAATGATAAGTTAAGGAGTGTACGTATACAATAATAAGTAAAAAGTTGGCGTATACAATGATACGTACAGGAGTAGGCGTATACAGTGATAAGTGAAGGAGTAGGCGTATACAGTGATAAGTGAAGGAGTAGGTATATACAATGATCAGTGAAGGAGTAGGAATATACAATTATAAGTGAAGGAGTAGGCGTATACAATTATTAGTACAGGAGTAGGTATATACAATGATAAGTGAAGGAGTAGGCTTATACGATTATTAGTACAGGAGTAGGCGTATACAGTGATAAGTGAAGGAGTAGACGTATATAGTGATAAGTGAATGAGTAGGCGTATACAGTGATAAGTTAAGGTGTAGGTATATACAATGATAAGTGAAGGAGTAGGCGTATACAATAATTAGTACAGGAGTAGGCGTATACAATGATAAGTGAAGGAGTAGGCGAAGTCAATAATTAGTACAGGAGTTGGCGTATAAAGTGATAAGTGAAGGAGTAGGTATATACAATGATAAGTGAAGGAGTAGGCGAAGACAATAATTAGTACAGGAGTTGGCGTATAAAGTGATAAGTGAAGGAGTAGGTATATACAATGATAAGTGAAGGAGTTGGTATATACAATGATAAGTGAAGGAGTCGGCGTATACAATAATTAGTACAGGAGTAGGCGTATACAGTGATAAGTGAAGGAGTAGATGTATATAGTGATAAGTGAAGGAGTAGGCGTATACAGTGAAAAGAGAAGATGTAGGTATATACAATGATAAGTGAAGGAGTAGGCGTATACAATAATTAGTACAGGAGTAGGCGTATATAGTGATAAGTGAAGGAGTAGGCGTATATAGTGATAAGTGAAGGAGTAGACGTATACAGTGATAAGTGAAGGAGTAGGTATATACAATGATAAGTGAAGGAGTAGGCGTATACAATGATAAGTGAAGGAGTAGGCGTATACAATGATAAGTGAAGGAGTAGGCGTATACAATGATAAGTGAAGGAGTAGGTATATACAATGATAAGTGAACGAGTAGGTATATACAATGATAAGTGAAAGAGTAGGCGTATACGATAATTAGTACAGGAGTAGGCGTATACAGTGATAAGTGAAGGAGTAGATGTATATAGTGATAAGTGAAGGAGTAGGCGTATATAGTGATAAGAACAGGAGTAGGCGTATACAATGATAAGTGTAGGAGTAGGTATATACAATGATAAGTGAAAGAGTAGGCGTATACCATAATTAGTACAGGAGTAGGCGTATACAGTGATAAGTGAAGGAGTAGGAATATACAATGATAAGTGAAGGAGTAGGCGTATACGATAATTAGTACAGGAATAGGCGTATACAGTGATAAGTGAAGGAGTAGACGTATATAGTGATAAGTGAAGGAGTAAGCGTATACAGTGAAAAGAGAAGATGTAGGTATATACAATGATAAGTGAAGGTGTAGGCGTAAACATAATTAGTACAGGAGTAAGCGTATATAGTGATAAGTGAAGGAGTAGGCGTATATAGTGATAAGTGAAGGAGTAGACGTATATAGTGATAAGTGAAAGAGTAGACATATACAATGATTACTACAGGAGTAGGCGTATACAGTGATAAGTGAAGGAGAAGGCGTATACAGTGGTAAGTGAAGGAGTAGGCGTATACAGTGATAAGTGAAGGAGTAGGCGTATGCAGTGATAAGTGAAGGAGTAGGTATATACAATGATAAGTGAAGGAGTAGGTATATACAATGATAAGTGAAGGAGTAGGTATTTACAATGATAAGTGAAGGAGTAGGCGTATACAGTGATAAGTGAAGGAGTAGGCGTATGCAGTGATAATTGAAGGAGTTGGCGTATACAGTGATAAGTGAAGGAGTTGGCGTATACAATGCTTATTGAAGGTGCATGTATATACAATGATTTAGCACAGGAGTAGGCATGACTGTATACAATGATAAGTAAAGGATAAGGCGTACACAGTGATAAGTTACGGAGGAGGCATAGACAATAAACAGAGAAGGATCAGTCGTATTGAATGATAAGGACCCGAGTAGGCGTATACAATTATTAGTAAATATTTGAGAACTTTATTGCATCACTATATCAATATCGCTTCCTGGTTAACCTCTTTGTGTTCATATGCCATTATCACCTGTTTTGCTTCAGTCCTTTGCTAACCCTTCTGTTAAAATATAACATCATTACTCACTTGTCAGGCCCTTCTATGAAAAAAAAACCCAACCGAAAAGATTATGTTGTCGTGTTTATTACAAAAATGGAAAAAAAAATATGTGAAGAGAAAAAGTAAGAGATTTGTGAATGGCCACAGATGTATCTCCTCATCAACCTGGGTGTTTCGTGGTATCTGTTGTTGAGAGATTCAGGATAAAACCTGGCGGAATTTGTGAGATAATTTAGTTAAATATTTGCCCATTACATCAGCCAGATGTGCGATATGTATATTATATTCAGATAACGAGTCAATCGGAACACGTGTATTACATGAGCGATGTTTATCACTTCAATGTCTTACATGTCAAGGGCAGACAACTGTTCTGGTGCCGCTTGTGTAACCATGCATTGATAACATTAATTACCAGCCTGGCGGGTGTAATATACCTGCTGTAGATGAACATTGATGGGTTCTCTACTACACTACGGTACATGTGGGGATTAAAGAGAAATTAGTGCAGCATCGGAATATCATAGCAACTCATAAATACAGCGGCTAGCTATCTAACGAATGGATACATTTCATTTGTTTTCATTAACACGAAAATAATTATAAGAGTCCGAAAACTGGAATGTCGTAAACGATAATAGCCATGAAAGATTACGTCATTGGTATATCGACACTTCCTACTTCCGGTGTTTATGTAAGGTCTAGGTTCGTCAAGCTTACAGCCACATCCGGTTACACATTAAACGGGCTTGTAACACGTATAGGTAACCTCACGTCAAAGTTGGAAATATTTCTGAAGTAACATAGTGGTCGAAAATCATACAGAGGAGAGGGATTAAGTTCGTCCATAAGGCATGACGGCAGTACGTATAAGTCAGCTGTATTTCTTAATGAAACAGCACTCGATGTAGTTTTGCTATGCTTAAAATATATGAATTAACATTAAACATGATTGACTTGATTGTTAAGCTAAAATAAGAATTTAAAGTATATGGTAATATTATACGACGTGTATAAATTCGGCAATTTCAATTGTTTATTTGTTTGTTTATGCATCGGAAAATTCAAAGCACTTAAAAATGCTACCGCGATTCTTGGAATATGTCAAGAAAGTCAATGTTATTATGAACTCATGAATGTTGAAAAAATAATTTTCATACCATTCATAAACTGATAGTATCTGCATACTACACACCATTCATAAACTGGTACTATCTGCATACAACTCACCATTCATTAACTGGTACTATCTGCATACTACACACAAACTGGTACTATCTGCATACAACTCACCATTCATAAACTGGTACTATCTGCATACAACTCACCATTCATTAACTGGTACTATCTGCATATAACACACCATTCATAAACTGGTACTATCTGCATATAATTATAAGCACCATTCATAAACTGGTAACACACCATTCATAACATTGTACTATAAGAAGGGAGCTGAATACTGTGGTTGAACACTAGATTCCTACCACAACGTAACCTTGACCCAACTGTAAGTTGCCGACGACGTGATGTATCAGTCTGTTTATCTACATACATACAAGTACCGGGCTGAGATACCAATCTCAACAGATACTTTATTTACTTAAAATATGCCAAATATTTTTCAAGGTCTTAACTTATTTTGAAAGAATGGAAGACAGATGTCAAACTATGGGTAAGTTATGGCGATCGTTGGCAGTTTCCGGCGAGTCTGTGCAACTGTTGGTTGGGAGGGAAGACAAACGTATAGTCAACTACATTATGCCGGAAAACGTATAAATGAGAAAATTAACATGCCAAACGAAGTCTTATTATTGGTTTTTACGAGTTAAAACGACTTGATACGTACCAAATAATGTCAGAAGTCACAATGACATGGACATACGAAATAATGTTGGAGGTCACAAGGGCATAGGCGTACCAAATAATGTTAGAGGTCACAAGGGCATAGGCGTACCAAATAATGGCAGAGGTCAAAAGGACGTGGGCGTACCAAATAATGTTAAATGTCACAAGGGCATAGGCGTACCAAATAATGTCAGAAGTCACAATGACATTGGCGTACCAAATAATGTTAGAAGTCAAAAGGACGTGGGCGTACCAAATAATGTCAGAAGTCACAATGACATAGCATACCAAATAATGTCAGAGGTGACAATGACATTGGCGTACCAAATAATGTCAGAAGTCACAATGACATGGCATACCAAATAATGTCAGAAGTCACAATGAAATTGGTGTACCAAAAAATGTCAGAAGTCACAAAGACATTGGCGTACCAAACCATGACAGAGGTCACTATAACATTGACGTACTAAATAATGTTAGAGGTCATAAAGACATTGACGTACCAAATAATGTTAGAGGTCACAAGGGCATAGGCGTACCAAACAATGTCAGAGGTCACAATGACATGGCATACCAAATAATGTCAGAAGTCACAATGACATGGGCATACCAAATAATGTCAGAGGTGACAATGACATGGCATACCACACAATGTCAGAAGTCACAATGACATGGACATACCACAAAATGTCAGAAGTCACAATGACAAGGGCATGCCAAACAATGTCAGAAGTCACAATGACATGGGCATACCAAATAATGTCAGAAGTCACAAAGACATGAACATACCACACAATGTCAGAAGTCACAATGACATGGGCATGCCAAACAATGTCAGAGGTCACAATGACATGGCATACCACACAATGTCAGAGGTCACAATGACATGGACATACCACACAATGTCAGTAGTCACAATGACATGGGCATGCCAAACAATGTCAGAGGTCACAATGACATGGCATACCAAATAATGTCAGAAGTCACAATGACATGGGCATACCAAATAAAGTCAGAGGTGACAATGACATGGCATACCACACAATGTCAGAAGACACAATGACATGGGCATACCAAATACTGTCAGAAGTCACAATGACATGGGCATGCCAAACAATGTCAGAGGTCACAATGACATGGCATACCAAATAATGTCAGAAGTCACAATGACATGGGCATACCAAATAATGTCAGAGGGGACAATGACATGGCATACCACACAATGTCAGAAGACACAATGACATGGACATACCACACAATGTCAGAGGTCACAAAGACATGGACATACCACACAATGTCAGAAGTCACAAAGACATGGGCATGCCAAACAATGTCAGAGGTCACAATGACATGGGCATACCAAAAAATGTCAGAAGTCACAATGACATGGGCATACCAAAATATGTCAGAAGTCACCATGACATGGGCATGCCAAACAATGTCAGAAGTCACAAAGACATGAACATACCACACAATGTCAGAAGTCACCATGACATGGGCATGCCAAACAATGTCAGAAGTCGCAATGACATGGGCATACCAAATAATGTCAGAAGTCACAAAGGCATGAACATACCACACAATGTCAGAAGTCACAATGACATGGGCATACCAAATACTGTCAGAAGTCACAATGACATGGACATACCACACAATGTCAGAGGTCACAAAGACATGGACATACCACATAATGTCAGAAGTCACAATGACATGGACATACCACACAATGTCAGAAGTCACAATGACATGGACATACCACACAATGTGAGAAGTCACAAAGACATGGACATACCAAACAATGTCAGAAGTCACAATGACATGGCCATGCCAAACAAAGTCAGAAGTCACAATGACATGGGCATACCACAAAATGTCAGAAGTCACAAAAACATGTACATACCACACAATGTCAGAAGTCACAATGACATGGCATGTTAGAAGTCACAATGACATGGACATACCACACAATGTCGGAAGTCACAATGACATGGGCATGCCAAACAAAGTCAGAAGTCACAATGACATGGGCATACCACAAAATGTCAGAAGTCACAAAAACATGGACATACAACACAATGTCAGAAGTCACAATGACATGGGCATACCAAAAAATGTCAGAAGTCACCATGACATGGGCATGCCAAACAATGTCAGAAGTCACAATGCCATGGGCATGCCAAACAATGTCAGAAGTCACAATGCCATGGGCATGCCAAACAATGTCAGAAGTCACAATGACATGGGCATACCAAACAATGTCAGAAGTCACAAAGACATGGACATACAACACAATGTCAGAAGTCACAATGACATGGGCATGCCAAACAAAGTCAGAAGTCACAATGACATGGGCATACCACAAAATGTCAGAAGTCACAAAAACATGTACATACCACACAATGTCAGAAGTCACAATGACATACCACACAATGTCAGAGGTCACAAAGACATGGACATCCCACATAATGTCAGAAGTCACAATGACATGGACATGCCAAACAATGTCAGAAGTCACAATGACATGGGCATACCGGCATACCAAATAATGTCAGAAGTCACAATGACAGTGACATGGGCATACCAAACAATGTCAGAAGTCACAAAGACATGGACATCCCACACAATGTCAGAAGTCACAATGACATGGGCACACCAATTCATGTCAGAAGTCACCATGACATGGGCATACCAAATCATGTAAGAGGTCACAATGACATGGCATACCACACAATGGGAGAGGTCACAATGACATGGACATACCACACAATGTCATAAGTCACAATGACATGGACATACCACACAATGTGAGAAGTCACAAAGACATGGACATACCAAACAATGTCAGAAGTCACAATGACATGGGCATACCACACAATGTCAGAGGTCACAAGGACATGGGCATACCACACAATGTCAGAGGTCACAAGGACATGGGCATACCACACAATGTCAGAGGTCACAAGGACTTGGGCATACCAAATCATGTCAGAAGTCACCAT
Source organism: Mizuhopecten yessoensis (assembly GCF_002113885.1). NCBI lineage: Eukaryota > Metazoa > Mollusca > Bivalvia > Pectinida > Pectinidae > Mizuhopecten > Mizuhopecten yessoensis. The sequence goes on along the minus strand of NW_018480038.1, from coordinate 23,662 downwards.
GACATGGGCATACCAAATCATGTCAGAGGTCACAATGACATGGCATCCCACACAATGTCAGAAGTCACAATGACATGGGCATACCAAAAAATGTCAGAAGTCACCATGACATGGGCATGCCAAACAATGTCAGAAGTCACAATGCCATGGGCATGCCAAACAATGTCAGAAGTCACAATGCCATGGGCATGCCAAACAATGTCAGAAGTCACAATGACATGGCCATGCCAAACAAAGTCAGAAGTCACAATGACATGGGCATACCACAAAATGTCAGAAGTCACAAAAACATGTACATACCACACAATGTCAGAAGTCACAATGACATACCACACAATGTCAGAGGTCACAAAGACATAGACATACCACATAATGTCAGAAGTCACAATGACATGGGCATTCCACACAATGTCAGAGGTCACAAGGACGTGGGCATACCAAATCATGTCAGAAGTCACCATGACATGGGCATACCAAATCATCCCAGAGGGCACAATGACATGGCATACCACACAATGTCAGAAGGCACAATGACAGGGCCATACCACACAATGTCAGAAGTCACAATGACATACCACACAATGTCAGAGGTCACAAAGACATGGCCATACCACATAATGTCAGAAGTCACAATGACATAGACATACCACACAATGTCAGAAGTCACAATGACATGGGCATACCAATTCATGTCAGAAGTCACCATGACATGGGCATACCAAATCATGTCAGAGGTCACAATGACATGGCATACCACACAATGTCAGAAGTCACAATGACATGGCATACCAAATAATGTCAGAAGTCACAATGACATGGCATACCAAACAATGTCAGAGGTCACAAGGACGTGAGCATACCAAATAATGTCAGAGGTCCCAATGACATGGGCATACCAAATAATGTCAGAAGTCACAATGACATGGGCATACCAAATAATGTCAGAGGTCACAATGACATCGGCAATGGAAGAAAGATGTCAAACTATGGGTAAGTTATGGCGATGGTTGGCAGTTTCCGGCGAGTCTGTGCAACTGTTGGTTGGGAGGGAAGACAAACGTTTAGTCAACTACATTACGCCGGAAAACGTATAAATGAGAAAACTAACATGCCAAACGAAGTCTTATTATTGGTTTTTAAAAGTTAAAACGACTTGATACGTACTGAACAATGTCATGAATTAAAAAACATTGCACCTCCCAAGGGATGTCAGAGGTCGCAAGGACATCGGTGTTCCACACAATGTCAGAGGTCATAAAGACATTGGCGTACCAAACCATGACAGAGGTCACACAGACATTGGCGTACCAAACCATGACAGAGGTCATAAAGGCATTGGCGTACCAAACCTTGACAGAGGTCATAAAGGCATTGGCCTACCAAACCATGACAGAGGTCATAAAGATATTGGCGTACCAAACCATAACAGAGGTCACAAAGACATTGGCGTACCAAATAATGTTAGAGGTCACAAAGACATTGGCGTACAAAATAATGTTAGAGGTCACAAAGACATTGGCGTACAAAATAATGTTAGAGGTCACAAGGGCATAGGCGTACCAAATAATGTAAGAAATCACAATGTCACAATGACATGGGCGAATGTCAGAAGTCCCAATGACATGGCCATACCAAATAATGTCAGAGGTCACAATGACATGGGCATACCAAATAATGTCAGAAGTCACAATGACATGGGCATGCCAAATAATGTCAGAAGTCACAAGGACATGGACATACCACACAATGTCAAAGGTCACAAGGACGTGGGCATACCAAATAATGTCAGAAGTCACAATGACATGGGCATACAAAATAATGTCAAAAGTCACAATGACATGGGCATACCAAATAATGTCAGAAGTCACAATGACAGCGGAAGTACAAACCGGAAAGGGGAATGAAAATCCGGATTTGTCGTTTTTAATGAAGAAGAGCTCAAATAACAATGCTGTTTTAATCTTTGATCACATTTACTGACAGCAGTATTTAATACAGTTTTGGAGGAAATAAAAACACTGTACATTTTTTTAATTTTTTTTTATCTTACAATAATAAGAACTATGATATAAACTTTTTCATGTAAGTGTTTCCCCCTATAGCACAAACAGCTTTTAAATATTTCTTCTTTAAATTATTTTTAATGGGGATTAAGTAAGGGATACAAATGTAAAGAAAAGAGACAAATGTCACAAATGTCATATCTATTATTCAATGTACAAAACTCATACACCTTTCTATAAATTGTATTTTTTTTTTTAAATATTTAAAACAATAATATTGCTGAAAATTCAGACATAAGAAACACTTATTTATTTCCTTGGTTTTAATGTTCACCAAAAGAAGTTTGGTAAATAAAAGTAACTTTTTAAACATTATATTACACCCCCCACCCCCCTTAGGTTTGATAAGGTATTATAAGGTATTATATTAGCGTGTCCGTCTTGAATGTTCGTTGCAAATGAAACATATC
>NW_018480038.1:7012-21125 GCF_002113885.1 Mizuhopecten yessoensis | reverse complement strand
TCCCCCCCCCCCCCACCTTAGGTTTGATAAGGTATCATAAGGTATTATATTAGCGTGTCCGTCTTGAATGTTCGTTGCAAATGAAACATATCAGCTTGAAAATATTCTGGGGAGAACCCTGGCGGCATACCAAATAATGTCAGAAGTCACAAGGATATTGGCATACCAAATAATGTCAGAAGTCACAAAAACATGGACATACCACACAATGTCAGAGGTCACAAGGACGTGGGCATGCCAAACAATGTCAGAGGTCATAAGGACGCGGGCGTTCCAAATACATGATTACATACAGAGAACGTGTTGACTTAAACACCTTTAAACAGACAAGATGGAGGCCGAAGGTCGGAACTCCCCGCTGTACCACAGGCGATTATCTTATGGTATAGAAATATAGCCGAAAACCTGTTATTTATAATGTATATACATACATATAGCTGAGTACCTGTTACCCCGACCCTGTCGTAAACAGACCACACGTCATAATCCTACACAGCGCCATTTATCATTTTGATATCTTAGTAATCATATACACATCGATATGTTCTACCCTCGCCGACAAACAGATAAAAAGCGATGACAGGATTGATACTAGGTACGACCTGCCTTTGTCACAAACCTTAATATACTTTCTGTCTGCGGTATGTGTCTATTAAAAGGGCTCACTATGAAATAATGATTACATATTTTCTAAATTGAGATAACCTAACCGTAAATAGATATAAAGGAAACCAGTGGTACGGAACGAGGATGGTTTAAAATTGCAGGATAATTTCTTTGGCGTGTCTTCACGTTAATTGTAGGTTTAGATATCCTCATTCGACTTAAATCACGACTGGTGTCATGTGCCTGACACAATGGCAGGTCCTGGGATGTTCGCTGTTTTCTCCTTTGACACACTTTTTCACTTACGCCCTGCTCTGTTGACGTTTCGCCTGTCCACTATAGTTACATGTTAGTTCCTGTATTAACACGTCCACTTTGTAACATATTAATTAATGTCAGGTGACAGTGCCGCTACATTATACAGCATGTGTTACCAGTACTGATCCTACACAATAACTTAAATGGATTACATTTTAAATACGAAAATACCGCCGTTTCAGAGTGAAACAGCTTTAGTTCATGTTTAAGTTCAGCTCGTACGTGTCGCACCTTAGGAGATAATATAACTAACAGCGATTACTCATTAAAAACCTTCTGTATTAAGTCCTTTAATCTAGTCACAATTAAGGGACCACTTCTACTCTCAGTGTTGGATAACTCTGGGCTCTTAGGGATAAATAAAAGATAAAAAAAGGTAAAAAACAACACCAACTCGACTTCTACAGCAGTGGTAGTGCTTGCACTCAAACATCAAATTATACAATCTGGCAGCCTGTTCGTGAGAAGATCGCCAACATCTCATAAAGCCACGAACATTCGACTTCCTATTTCAGAGTAATATTCTATGAAATATCAATCGAATTTGTCTTTCTTTTCAAGTAGTATTTTATGGTGATAGATATATTAGTGAACAATAGTATTATATTGTGATAGAAATATTGGTGAACAATAGTATTATATTGTGATAGAAATATTAGTGAACAATAGTATTATATTGTGATAGAAATATTGGTGAACAATAGTATTATATGGTGATAGATATATTGATGAACAATAGTTTTATATGGTGACAGATAAATTGATGAACAATAGTTTTATATGGTGACAGATATATTGGTGAACAATAGTTTTATATGGTGACAAATAAATTGATGAACAATAGTTTTTTTTTATTATACCTCTACTAAGTTTTCCCTATATAAAAACAATACGATAAAATCTGCTATTTCCCTTAAATCACTTAAATATCTCTGAGAGCTACTCCCTCCCCAAATTAGGACTACTCCCTGCAAAAAAGTACTACTCCCTGCCAGAAAGAGGACTACTCCCTCATGAATATTTGTAGGTGGAGCTTATAAGATTTCAACCAATGTAAACATTGGTAGGCGGAGCTTATAAGATTTCAACCAATGAAAACATTGGTAGGCGGGGCCTTCTCCGTGACGCTCGTGATGTCACATTTTCAGAACCAAATGACAACAGTGAAAATGTTGTAAAGAGGAGTTACAGTAGATTTTGGACGCTGAACGTAACCTTAATACAAAAGCTGTTATAAAGACTGCAGTGAATTCACTTCAAACTTATTTTAACAGATCGGTCGGCGGAAGCGGCGACGAGTAGGATCATGCAAGCTCTTTTAAAACAAAGTGGATAGGACTAGATCTAGATATGGTAGGAAAATAATGGTGACTATGAGGTTCAGTCTATAAAAACACTTCTTGAATGCTGGAAATAAAGATATCATCAACGACGATGCATACAGTACTTCCAATTGTATTTTTTTCTCTTTTAGATTTTGAAATTGTAAAAGGTAATGAATAAATAAATTCATTTGTTAAGTTGCCTTTACTGGGTGAATAATTTGTTTCGTTATAATAAAACAGTTATAGAATGGGTAATTCGGGAAATAGTAAGTTTATGGTCACCCTTGGTGAAAAACTATTCCCCTCGACGGCTTCGCCGCCTCGGGAAATAGTTTTTCAGATCGGGGCACCATAAATGTGCTATTTCCCTCATACCCATTCTATAACTGTATAATGGTGACAGATATATTGGTGAACAATAGTTTTATATGGAGACAGATATATTGGGGAACAATGGTTTTATACGGTGACAGATATATTGGGGAACAATAATATAATATGGAGACAGATATATTAGTGAACAATGGTTTTATATGTTGACAGATATATTGGTGAACAATAGTTTTATACGGTGACAGATATATTCGGGAACAATAATATAATATGGTGATATATCAATTTTATTTCCTCCAAATTGGAGAGCATGATACAATGATAGTACATGAATAATACATTATTTACAAAATGACAACAATCGTGACGTTCATACAAGTTCATAAACGTATATACATATTATTAAATATCAGTGATATAATACTGGTTTATGTAGCCAGTAAAAAAAAATAAAAAAATAAAAAATATAATAATATTAATAATAGCAGGGATGTGTTCGATTTTTTTGTTTGTTTTTTTTTGTTTTACATTTTCCTTATATTAAAAAGACAAGTATTTGTAAGACATTATTGTGATAATTATTATCACGTATATAAGTCAAACATTCTTTTTATCGCATATACGGATTCTAGTCTAAATTCCTCTAAATCAATTTCATTTAAATTATAGGTAATTGGGCCTCCTAGTAAAATGTGAATAACTGAATAGTCAGGCAGTGAATGCAGATATGAACTGAGTTCAATACTTGAAATGCAGGCAATTATACACCATAAATTGTCACGAAGATTTTCTGTTACAGAACAATGCAGAATCACATGAGATACAAAATCTGTGTAGAAATAGCCACAATGATGACATAAAAGTTGTATGTTACTTACACGTATCGATACAATCAATTTCATTATATATCCGATATTGTCAAGAAAATTTGGGTGACGCAAGGCTAATTTCCATAAATTATGAGGTTTTAGACAGTCATGTAGCAATAAAAATCGTGTAAAGTCTGTGTCATTAGACATTCTTTGCATCCATGTATTAGTTTCATGGTTTGTTACGGATTTATAAATCAATGACTTCCAATACATTTTATTTGGAAAAACACCATCATCTAGAAATTGTATAATGTATTCATAAAGATTATACTTCTTTAGTAATCTGACAATGTCTGGTATATAACCTTTTTGACTATAATTATTAACTGTATACATAAAATACCTCAAAATGAATACTCTGCAGATTAAGTTACTTCTATTCATTCTGCTGATCCTGCCTAAAAACAAAAGCTTTTTGATATCGATATACGCCTCTATAGAAAACCATCCGATTAAAGAAGTACACATATCAGTTCTTGTTCTTTTTCCGAAACCTTGGATTGACTTAACAATAAAATGTTGGGCTCTCTCTAACATCAATAACTCAGTATTTGAAAGAACCCAGAGTTCACAACCGTAAAGCGCAGACGGAAAGACTTTAATTTTTACAATTTTAGCAACAGTTAATGGGTTTAGTGCGCATTGATGTGCCCCAGAACGTAAAAGGGCCATAGTACCACTATTTGATTTTTTACACGCTTGTTTTGTTCTTTCAATGGAATTGTGCTTAGCATTCAATAATATACCTACATGAGTAATTTCTGAAACGACAGGCAATATATTATCATAAAGACGTACAGTACAGTTAATGTTTATGATTCTTTTATTTGAAAATACGACAACTTTACTTTTTGACGCAGAATACAAAAATCGCCACTTCCGACTTATGATTCACAAATAGTTAACATTTTATTTAGACTTGTAATATTTGTACTAACCAAACATATATCGTCTGCTTGAGTTGGAACATTTACAGTTTTATCGATTATCATTGCGCCCCTACCGCAGTTTTCAACTTCATTCAAAAAGTCATTAATAAAAAACTAAGTACATTTTGGCTGAGAGAGCCCCGCCTTGTAAGATACCTCGCTCCATCTTTACTGGTGCGGAGGTTAAACCATTAAAAATTATAGAACTGCGTATATCCGTGTACATATAATTTAAAATATTCCACACTTTACCAGTAAGGTCAATATCATACAATTTTACTAGTAGACCGTCATGCCAAACGGTATCAAACGCCTTAGCGCTATCTAAAAACGACACATATACATCCGAACCATTTTCCATATTATAATATACACATTCCTGCAAATTAAACGCAGTACAAAGACTACATAGATTCTTCTGATATGCTGACTGTTGCTTGTTTGGGAATATATCAGACTCTATTATATTGTTAATTCTCTTTGCAATAGCCATTTCAAACATTTTAAAAAATACTGGCAAGAGGGTTATGGTGACAGATATATTCGGGAACAATAATATAATATGGTGATAGATATTTTGGTGAACAGTAGTACTTTATGGTGACAGATATATTGGTGAACAATAGTATTATATGGTGATAGATATATTGGTGAACAATAATATTATATGGAGACAGATATATTGGTGAACAATAATATTATATGGAGACAGATATATTGGTGAACAATAATATTATATGGAGACAGATATATTGGTGAACAATAATATTATATGGAGACAGATATATTGGTGAACAATAGTATTATATGGAGACAGATATATTGGTGAACAATAACATAATATGGTGATAGATATATTGTTGAACAGTAGAATTATAAGTGGCTATATTAATTGAATATTTTTCCCAATGTGGTTAGATTTGGAAATCCCAACCCAAGGGTAAGGTTATTTAGTTTCAAACACGAGGCTTGCCCTATTCTAATTGACAAAAATATTAACAACTCAGTTTGAATAATAATTTTACAAACGTTAAAATGAATCGGACAAAAAGACGAAGTGGCCACAACATTAATTAATGAGCAGCAATAGCATTAGTCCCGTGATTGCTGACAGTTACATAAATGTAGTTTGATGATCTTTTTTTAAAACTTGCATAATTTTACCACATATATACAGTACTACACACAAGATAGCATAATGTTGATGCATATGTATAAATGGTGATTTATAAATGGCGCAGACACCGGAATGTTATTATTCCACATGCATATTTCTACGTGTTTTCTTTAAACATGTGCACAATTGCTAGGTCATATTCCCATGGAATGAGAAGCTTTATTACACCCTCGTAATCAGGAGTCATGTGGTCTGGTAGGCTCTACTAATAAGAAATTAGTGGGATTTATTGATTTGACCTTTAAGACATTCTCCAAGTTAACAAGGTCATCGTTAGGGTAATTACAGACTGGCTGTAGAGTACATGTGAACTTGTAGCATTAGTATGTATTATCTATCAACCAGTCATCATATGCTTCATGCAATGTATAACCTGATGGCCGAAATAATGAGAACGCGCAAAAATAGCGCGTAAATGTGGAAACCAAGCTTATCAGATGGTATACATTGTATATATATATTTGAACTAACAATAAATCACTGTTGGCATAAACATCGATCTGTGGTCGGACATTGTAAAATCTCAACGAACAGATATCGGAGATATTGATTAACATACGATTTTGTATCGTACCGGAAGTACTAACAGGAAGTGATAAAGACGCTACGTCAGTACCGGCTTTCCCGATAAACTATTATTATTGGAGGTATTTGTTCGATTAGACTATTGTAATTCATCACTTTCCCCTAAATTAGCAATACTTTACCCTCGATTGTTGATGTCCGGCGTTTTGAAAAGAATGATCTGCGGTCGTTCCGAAATAGATTGATCAGGAAGTTGTAGAGGATAGAAACCACGGCCTTTGATAGCATCTAATCTAGTTCCGTGTAGAGAGTGAACAATAAACCTAAAACAGCTAATGTATATAAATCCATGACCAGTGCTCTGAGTCTGGACATATATTTACTGATTGGTAAGAACTGGGACTACTCTAGCGAAGGACATTAATAGTCTGTTCGTATAGACCAATTGACACGTGCTATTAGTTTGTAATGTGTAAGGTCCCAGCCCCTAATACATGTATAAGTTAAACACCTATTAGTTTGTACTTTGTAAGGGTCCATCCCCTAATTTCTATGTAAATCTAATACCTATTATTCAGTACTGTGTACGGGCCCAGCCCCTAATACATGTATAAGATAAACACCTATTATCTGTTACTGTGTAAGGACCCAGCCCCTAATACATGTATAAGTTAAACACCTATTAGTTTGTACTGTGTATGGTCCCAGCCCCTAATACATGTATAAGGTAAACACCTATTATCTGTTACTGTGTAAGGACCCAGCCCCTAATACATGTATAAGTTAAACACCTATTAGTTTGTACTGTGTATGGTCCCAGCCCCTAATACATGTATAAGTTAAACTCCTATTATCTGTTACTGTGTAAGGTCCCATCCCCTAATTTCGATGTACATCTAATTCCTATTATTCAGTACTGTGTAAGGTCCCAGCCCCTAATACATGAATAAGTTAAACACCTATTATCTGTTACTGTGTAAGCTCCCAGCCCCTAATACATGTATAAGTTAAACACCTATTAGTTTGTACTGTGTAAGGTTCCAGCCCCTAATACATGTATAAGTTAAACACCTATTAGTTTGTACTGTGTAAGGTTCCAGCCCCTAATACATGTATAAGTTAAACACCTATTATCTTTTACTGTGTAAGGTCCCAGCCCCTAATACATGTATAAGTAAAACACCTATTAGTTTGTACTGTGTAAGGTTCCAGCCCCTAATACATGTATAAGTTAAACACCTATTAGTTTGTACTGTGTAAGGTTCCAGCCCCTAATACATGTATAAGTTAAACACCTATTAGTTTGTACTGTGTATGGTCCCAGCCCCTAATACATGTATAAGTAAAACACCTATTAGTTTGTACTGTGTAAGGTTCCAGCCCCTAATACATGTATAAGTTAAACACCTATTAGTGTGTACTGTGTAAGGTCCCAGCCCCTAATGCATGTATAAGTTAAACACCTATTATCTTTTACTGTGTAAGGTCCCAGCCCCTAATACATGTATAAGTAAAACACCTATTAGTTTGTACTGTGTAAGGTTCCAGCCCCTAATACATGTATAAGTTAAACACCTATTAGTTTGTACTGTGTAAGGTCCCAGCCCCTAATACATGTAGAAGTTAAACACCTATTATCTGTTACTGTGTAAGGTCCCATCCCCTAATTTCTATGTACATCTAATACCTATTATTCAGTACTGTGTAAGGCCCAGCCCCTAATATATAATTATGTACGTATATCACCTATTATTTAGTACTACACATGTGTGTAAGACTTGGTTTGGTTTAATTTTGTTTAACGTTCTATTAACAGCTAAGGTAATTTAAGGTATTGCCTCCTTGTGATAGCGCGGATCTGATGCCGATTTTATAGTGCTATCTCACTGAAAAGCCATGCCGAAGGCAACCATCACAGCATTCCGCCCGGTCACATGATACTGATAACGAGTGAACCAGGCACGTATAAGATGAGAATCAAATCATCAATATTAATACTGTAAACGGAAATAACATATTTCCTAATGTTTGGCTTGATTGTTGAGCGTTCGCCCAAGTGAGGAAGGCAATGGGTTCTGTCCCAAGGCCGGGACATACGAAAGTCCTTAAAAATGGTAGTTGTTATTTTCTGTTTAACGTTCAGCATTAAGGGGAATTGCAACAACTGGTTCACCCGTTGTCAGTTTAATGTGACCAGGCGGACTACTGTGCTGGGTGCCTTCGGCATGACATTTAAGTGAGATAGCACTATAAAGTCGGCATCAGATCCACGCTATCACAAGTAGGCAAGCACATCAACATATCCTGTCTCCTGCATAAACACACGCAAGCACGCATACACTTCAAACATGTCGGAACGTCCTTAAAAGACCTTAGCTGTCAATAGGACGTTAAACAAAATTAAACCAAACCAAAACCAAACTGCTTTCGTTGTCGCTACCCCGACTCTCACTTGGAGGATTTGACATGCATTGGATTAGACCTGAGCCGAAAATGTGACCTTTATTTAAAAAAAACCAGTAGTTCTTATTCGTGCATCACATCTGCACAACACAAATTCGTATCTGTCTACTATGTGATACATTCCGACTGTTCATTGTTGAATTGAGTAATATGCTATGTAACTTTGCTGTGTCTTTGGTTCTAATTGGCTGATTTGCATCACTGGCATTGGATGCATGACTTGTGCTTTTTGTTTTCATTGGCTGAATGGTGTCATTATCTTCGTGAGGTTTGGAGTTAGGACGTTTGTTTTCATTGGCTGAGTTATGCCATTTAATTTCGCTTGAATTGTGCCGTTAATTGTGTTATTGGCATTGGTGTTGGTTTGCTGAGATGCATCACTGGTTTTAATTTGCTAATTTGAGCCATTGATCTTATGTCGGAGTTCTATAATTGGCTTTCATTGTCTGAGGTTTTTTCATTCGATGCGCGCCATATAACGACACCATATTTATCCGACATAACCGATGTCTATAGCGTTACTTTTCATTAACATAAGACCCACATTGTAAAAATAGTTTAGGAACAGTATGTTACATGGTACTAGCTAGTCAAACAACATACATATATAGCAAAACATGTCACAATATCATCTCCCTAGAACAGCTACATTGACGAAATTCTTAAAGTACAGATTACATGCAATCGTCAAAGTTTACATGTTTTTCTGACTAGTAAAAACTGTGTTATGGGTTGTGCCGGTACGCGATATCGTGAATGTTTGGAATAAAACATTAAAAAGACAAGGATCATTGCATCACAGATTAGCTAATATTTTAATTTCCAGAACATCTGCATGTTGAAATGGCAGACAGGTACAACTGATCGGACAGGAATAGTCCCGCCTTACCCCTAGCTAATTGTCCTCCGACCACTTGGCGGTCTCGGATGATAATACACCGACCGGTACAAGTATTATTTCACGTGTTGTATATCTATCGGCACAGGCCGTACTTTCTTCTTATAGCCTGTAGTGTTGATTTATACCTAGGCTAATATTTCAATTGAAACATATCCACATCGGCTGGCCCAGTCGTTTACATACAATACAATATGATAAGGATGCAGTATGATAATGAGGAAACACGACATGGCATTTTAACATGCATTATATTCTTTAACGCCCCAAATTCCTTAAACATTTTTTTCATGAATTGCCTTTTCTATGGAATCTCAAGTACCAGAGTATCGTACGCAAGATTATAAATGTAAAACAGAATTCAAACAAGAACAAAAATCGAATAAATTTACATATTTGACCAAAATTTGTATTAATAGAAGTTCAAGTCCAGTGGAAGTAAGTAAGTAATTTGGCTTAAACCCTGTATAACCATAGCCGATGTGCACCATTCCTCGTACATTTCCCACTGGACAGTAATGTTTCCCGTATATATATGTAACGGAACTAGACTGGGTCTATCGTCGGCGACCAGGGCCCGTATTCATGAAACCGTACTCATGCTCAAGCATGTATTCTGTGCTCAAAGCAATTTTCTTATAGCTCGCTTAAATCATGTTAAACGATCAACAAGTCAAATGTAAAGATTGAAAACAGTTTTCGGGCTAAGTCTATCAATATTTTTTCTAAACCATTGACAAAATAAGATTTTTGATTAATTCATAACGAAAACAAGATATTCGGATTGAACACAAAATCCATGGATGAGCATGAGAACGGTTTCATGAATACAAGCCCAGGAAGCTCAAAAGGTAGAGCGTCAGTCTAGTAGCGTTCGTAGGATCACGGGTTCTAGTCCCAGTCTCTCCGTGCATATCGCATCTCATGTTACAGTGGTGCCTGTGACCAACCCTTGTGTCAAGCATTTGGTATATGTTTGGCAAGGGGAATCCGAACCTGGGTTGTACATAGTGTTGTCTTTGGGAATAGAGACTTACAAAAAGAAGGAAGGAATGTAGCAGAACTGGACTAGGTGGATGTTCGACAATTAGGTAGCTCAAATAATAGAGTGTCCGTCTAGAGTTCGGAGATTCCGGGTTCAAATCTGTTTCCCAATATACATATATATAACCCACTTTACATATCTGTAGAGAGGAAGGGGTACTCCTTTCAGAAAATTGAATCAATGTGGCGTGGTCCGGCAGACATTTATTTCGGACAGCAATGGAGTGGGTGTCTACTGATCACAGGACTTCCGGACTGGACTTTCCCAATGACTCAGGAGTCTGAAACATGTCCGACATATTTGTGTAGGCGAGGAACCTCTAATCAAAATTATAGCTCATTTATCTGAAGTCAAAATATCGAATTTGGCGTTACTCCCTCATACACTAATATACCGTTGGATGTGTAACCGACCCCTCCTCTCCAGGGGGCACCGGTCAGACTCGCGTGGGCTTGTCCGGAGAGTTGGAAATGTACTGTAATTACGATAAGTATTCTTGGTTAATTCTATTCAAATTGGATATCGGTCTTCAAATATAGCGCTTTAACGTTATTAGTACAAGTTATATTAAGTAAGGGAACCCACTGTGACTGGTTAATGAAAACAGTGACTATTTGACCCGTTAAAGTACACAGGAATCGCGAGAACATTTAATCCACACTGGTACAAGGTCGCACTAACATTTAGCGTAAGACGCTGATTCAGTCCATGACCTCCCTGCCTCCCCAACTCTACCTTCTCCGCCTTCAAGAAACCTGACCTCCCTCCCCGTCCCTCCCTTCCCTCCCACGCCACATTCCACAGTACTCAATCACACGCTGTTTGGGAGTGAGGATTCAGGGAGGAGAAGGTCGGCGTCAAGGTCCGGTAATTTAACATGAAAAATTCAAAGCTATCCATCTACACTTCTCAGCAGAGCTGTCTGTGTCATCCGGAAGAAAAGCAGTTGAAATAGTTATGGAGTGGTCACGGATGAAAAATAAAATCAACTCGTTTCTATAAAATTCTGTTTTCTTAATGTGTCGAACAGTGAAGATGAAAGGGACTTTTGTTTCATGAAGAGGAAGGGGTACCCCTGAAGTGGTGGTATCGTGGAGAGGAAGGGGTACCCCTGAAGTGGTGGTATTGTAGAGAGAAAGGGGTACCCCTGAAGTGGTGGTATATTAGAGAGAAAGTGGTACCCCTGAAATGGTGGTATCGTACAGAGGAAGGAGTATCCCTGAAGTAGTGGTATCGTGGAGAGGAAGGGGTACCCCTAAAGTGTTGGTATTGTAGAGAGGGAGGGGTACCCCTGAAGTGGTGGTATTGTAGAGAGAAAGGGGTACCCCTGAAGTGGTGGTATTGTAGAGAGGGAGGGGTACCCCTGAAGTGGTGGTTTTGTTGAGAGGGAGGGGTTCCCCAGAAGTGGTCGTATTGTAGAGAAGGAGGTATACCCCTGAAATGGTCGTATTGTGGAGAGAAAAGGGTAGCCCTGAAGTTGTGGTCTTATTGGGTAAATGTATTGTTGAGATGGACAACATGAAAATGTTGGCATCGTGGAAATAGGGAAATTCCTGCGGTAGTGCTATTTTAGAGAGGGGGGATTTCCCTGAAGAGGTAACATCCTTTGAGTTGAATCGATACCCAAGAAAATGTGGTATAGTAAGGAGGAAGGCATAACCATTTAATGGTGATTTCGTCGAGAAGAACAGATAACCAATTGTTAAATAATTTGATGACAGACCTCAGTGTTACACCGTTTGATGACATACCCAAGTGTTACATCATTTGATGTCAGACCCCAGTGTCACATCATTTGATGTCAGACCCCAGTGTTACATCATTTGATGGCAGACCGCAGTGTTACACCATTTGATGTCAGACCCCAGTGTTACATCATTTGACGACAGACCCCAGTGTTACATCCTTTGATGTCAGACCCTAGTGTTGCATCATTTGATGTCAGACCCCAGTGCTACATCATTTGATGTCAGACTCCAGTGTTACATCATTTGATGTCAGACCCCAGTGCAACATCATTTGATGTCAGACCCCAGTGCAACATCATTTGACGACAGACCCCAGTGTTACACCATTTGATGTCATACCCCAGTGTTACATCATTTGATGTCAGACCCCAGTGTTACATCATTTGATGTCAGACCCCAGTGCTACATCATTTGATGTCAGACCCCAGTGCTACATCATTTGATGTCAGACCCCAGTGTTACATCATTTGATGTCAGACCCCAGTGCAACATCATTTGACGACAGACCCCAGTGTTACATCATTTGATGTCAGACCCCAGTGTTACATCATTTGACGACAGACCCCAGTGTTACATCATTTGATGTCAGACCCCAGTGTTACATCATTTGATGTCAGACCCCAGTGTTACATCATTTGATGTCAGACCCCAGTGTTACATCATTTGATGTCAGACCCCAGTGTTACATCATTTGATGTCAGACCCCAGTGTTACATCATTTGATGTCAGACCCCAGTGTTACATCATTTGATGTCAGACCCCAGTGTTACATCATTTGATGTCAGACCCCAGTGTTACATCATTTGATGTCAGACCCCAGTGCAACATAATTTGATTACAGACCTCAGCGTTACACCATTTGATGA
Source organism: Mizuhopecten yessoensis (assembly GCF_002113885.1). Classification (NCBI taxonomy): domain Eukaryota; kingdom Metazoa; phylum Mollusca; class Bivalvia; order Pectinida; family Pectinidae; genus Mizuhopecten; species Mizuhopecten yessoensis. The sequence goes on along the minus strand of NW_018480038.1, from coordinate 8,020 downwards.
CAGACCGTGTGCGACTATTTGATGAAACACCAGTGTATCGACGTTTTAAGACAGATCCAGTATAATAACAACTTTTGATGACAGCCTTTTCAAAACAGGAAGTCATGCATGCAGGAATTAAACATACTTCACAAGTGCTTGAGAGAGATATAATATAACATAACAAAATACCTTCCTTTGCTTTTAATGTCGACTATAAATACTTTTTGATATCCCGTTTTTACGACTGTGGTCGTTAACGTCAGAAGTCTAAAGAATGCTGGTTTCTCGTTTTGTTGACAGTTCTGCCCTACATATTAAAAGTTCACTCCGAGATAAACACACAACCAGAACATAGATACTCCTCACACTGTCATCATACACTTGCTTCTCTTCCAAGCTGAAACTGTATATTTTGACATTATAAAGTATAAACCTAATAAGGGGATTTTGAAACACAAAGAGCAATATGGTTGTTTACAATCTGGTACAGATAAGTCGCCGATCCCAACATGATACTGGCTATAGACAATCTGGTACAGATAAGTCACTGGTCCCTCACTGTACTGACTACAGACATATTTGTGAGGTTGTTTACAGTCTGGTAAAGATAAGCCACTGGCCCCACGCTATAACGACCATTGACAGAATTGTGAGGTTGTTTACGGTCCTGTACAGATATGTCACTGGCCCCTCACTATACTGACTATAGACAGAGTTGTGAGGTTGTTTACGGTCTCGTACAGATAAGACACTGGCCCCTCACTAAACTAACTATAGACAGAGTTGGGAGGTTGTTTACGGTCCTGTACAGATAAGTCACTGTCCCCTCACTATACTGACTATGGACAGAGTTGTGAGGTTGTTTACGGTCTCGTACAGATAAGACACTGGCCCCTCACTAAACTAACTATAGACAGAGTTGTGAGGTTGTTTACGGTCTGGTACAGATAAGTCACTGGCCCCTCACTATACTGACTATAGACATAGTTGTGAGGTTGTTTACGGTCTGGTACAGATAAGTCACTG
>NW_018480038.1:0-1661 GCF_002113885.1 Mizuhopecten yessoensis | reverse complement strand
ATACTGACAATAGACAGAGTTGTGAGGTTGTTTACGGTCTGGTGCAGATAAGTCACTGGCCCCTCACTATACTGACTATAGACATTGTTGTGAGGTTGTTTACGGTCTGGTACAGACAAGTCACTGGCCCCTCACTATACTGATTATAGAAAGAGTTGTGAGGTTGTTAACGGTCTGGTGCAGATAAGTCACTGACTCCTCACCATACGGACAATAGACAGAGTTGTGAGGTTGTTTACGGTCTGGTGCAGATAAGTCACTGGCCCCTCACTATACTGACTATAGACATTGTTGTGAGGTTGTTTACGGTCTGGTACAGACAAGTCCCTGGCCCCTCACTATACTGACTATAGACAGAGTTGTGATGCTGTTTACGGTCCTGTACAGATAAGTCACTGGCCCCTCACTATACTGACTATAGACAGAGTTGTGAGGTTGTTTACGGTCTGGTACAGATATGTCACTGGCCCCTCACTATACTGACTATAGACAGAGTTGTTAGGTTGTTCACAATCTGGTACGGATAAGTCACTGGCCCCTCGCTATACTGACTATAGAAAGAGTTTTGAGGTTGTTTACGGTCTGGTACAGATAGGTCTCTTGCCCCTCACTATACTGACTATAGACAGAGTTGTTTGGTTGTTCGCAATCTTGTACAGATAAGTCACTGGTCCCTCGCTATACTGACTATAGACAGAGTTGTGAAGTTGTTTACTATCTGGTACAGATATGTCACTGGCCCCTCACTATACTGACTATGGACAGAGTTGTGAGGTTGTTTACGGTCTGGTACAGATAGGTCTCTTGCCCCTCACTATACTGACTATAGACAGAGTTGTTAGGTTGTTCACAATCTGGTACAGATAAGTCACTGGCCCCTCGCTATACTGACTATAGAATGAGTTGTAAGGTCCTTTTTTGGCGTCTGGTACAGATAAGTCACTGGCCCCTCACTATTCTGACTATAGACAGAGTTGTGAGGTTGTTTACGGTCTGGCAGAGATAAGTAACTGGCCCCTCACTATACTGACTATAGACAGATTTGTGAGGTTGTTTACGGTCTGGTACAGATAGGTCACTGGCCCCTCACTATACTGACAATAGACAGAGTTGTGTGGTTGTTTACGGTCTGGTTCAGATAAGTCACTGGCGCCTCACTATACTGACTATAGACAGAGTTGTGAGGTTGTTTACGGTCCTGTACAGATAAGTCACTGGTCCCTCACTATACTGACTAAAGGCATAGTTGTTAGTTTGTTAACAATCTGGTACAGATACAATTATTGTAAGTCACTGGTCCCTCACTATACTGACTATAGACAGAGTTGTGATGCTGTTTACGGTCCTGTACAGATAAGTCACTGTCCCTCACTATACTGACAATAGACAGAGTTGTGAGGTTGTTTACGGTCTGGTACATATGGGTCACTTGCCCTCACTATACTGACTATAGATATCATTGTGGGGTTGTTTACGGTCTGGTACAGATGAGTCACTGGCCCTCACTATGCTGACTATAGATAGAATTTTGTGGTTGCAATACCGTTTGGCTATGTATGACTTTATTACGTTGAGGCTGCGTCAACACTACCGTGTGGGCTTGTACGACTTTATTTCGTTGATGCTGCGTCAACACTACCGTGTGGGTTTGTACGACTTTA
>NW_018480037.1:499830-568633 GCF_002113885.1 Mizuhopecten yessoensis | reverse complement strand
ATTGTATCTAATCTTATAATAGAATAAAAGACTAGAAGAGTGATATAAAGTTTGCTAACACTAACGGAAATATTTATTTAGCATATATATAAGAAGTCATTTACAAACACTAGGTCGGATGACCCGATTTGTTTACTTTGGACGAAATCTTCAACTTACTACAGAAATATATCTAAGACTAACCCCTACCCAAAATTTAACTTAACTTATCCAAAATATCACCGCATCAACTGGGAGCTCTAGCAACCCTACCTTTTTTGTGGGTCCGAAACGGAATAGCAGAATTGTAAATGTGCATGGCTTTATATTCCCAAAACCCCTTATGCACGCGCAAGCCTCGCAACACCCAATGGACAGTGTACCCAGTAGGTGGCGCCGCCTGCATACTAATTTGCGCCAAATTAACAATTACGATAAAAGCAGCGGTTCTCTTCCCAATTTTACTGGGAAACCAAGCTAACTAAAGCTACACAAAATGTGGTCCCCATCACACCATACACAACTAACCAGGGCTAAATGATAAAACTTTTTAGGGCGAAACAACCCAGGGCCAACAGGATTTAGGGCGAAACAAGACACCCAATCAAAAAAGCTAACCGCGTGCCTTCGATTTTGCTATGATTTATTTCAGGAATGCATTATTTAGGATGATAAAATATATTCCAAACTATGGTATATAAACCGTCCAAAATCATAGCTTCCTACAAACGCCCACAAACGAAAAAGAGAAAGTGGTCAACTTCCGTAGTGTTTATCAACACGCTGTGGAAACAGCTTGACCATGTTGGACAGGACGTAACCTGTGTTTTTAACGGTGATCGCGATCTTTCTCGACTTCTGTGACGGTCTCGGTGCGATGTCGATGAGCGTTCTCGACTACCATGTCCCGATCCTCCATGCTGATCTCGCTTCGATCCACCCGAGTCACCACTGTTCGGTTTCCGTGATGATGCATGAATGCCTCCCTCTCGCTTAACCGTATTATTCGCCCCCCTCCCTCGTCCAAGAAAACCCATGTTGTTTAGTTAAAACCTCTCTGCTCAATAATTATTCGCCGCCGTCCAGCCATTAGTGTATTTTTTTCATTAACCTTGATGTGCGCATGCCCGAATCGTAAATTGGGACCGAATCGTAAATCGAACTGTTCTTTTTTATTTTATCATATCTAATTTAATAAATGAATATATGGGTATTTTCATGGCTAAAATAATTTTCTATGTTATGCGTTTTGTTACAGATATGAATATTTTTAAATTAAGAAAATGTGAGTTTATTACGACAATGTCCACACACTTCGCTGGCTCGGTCGGGAGTGGCGGCGAAGTTGAAAGAGTTACCGTACGGCAAGCGAGCTGCGTGAGTCACTCGCAACGCTGGGCACAAGGCAAGCGAGTAGTGTGATTTAACCACCGTTTTTCATTCGGATGGAGAGTTAGTTATGGAGTAAATACTGGACAAAAAGGAAAACTTTAACGGGCAAAAATGTCATCGATTTTAGAAAGACCAGAGCTCGCCTCTCGGGGTACGTATGTCGGCATATTCAGCATCCCCATCTTTTTGTTCGCCGATTATAATCAACTCAGAGGTTCGATTGCTTTGTATTGTGTAAATGAACTGACACTGACAGTATATAGAGAACAGCGGAGTGTCATGTTTCTTCATCGATGACATTACACATCCGATAATATAAATTCAATGTCTACGGTACATATGCTCTGTTTTCTATATTTTCACAACCATAGAATCCAGTAGTCATAAGCCGTTATGGCGTCAATCAGCTGATTTTATTTATGGCTGTTTAGCATGTTTTGTACATTCTCCACTTTTCGCTGTTTATTTAGCGGAATCACGTAGCCTGTTTGTAAAATACATTTTTTGTCCTTTATATATTTATTTATCATTTTGTAAAAATATATATTATATAACATGTTTATATGTTAATGTTATAAAATAGTCTTTGGTTTGTTCAATAATTTTTCAACAATTTATTTGTACAAATATTTTGAACAAACCAAAAATTCTGATAATTTTTACAACATAAAGAAAATCCTGACAGTAGAATCAAATTTGCACTGTTTATAATAGTAAATTTGACCACAATGTATATATATTAATTTCGGTTATGTCAGGGATGTTATACAACAGCATATTGTGCCTAGCATTACACAAGGAGAGATGCATATATATACTGCATTCAGTATAGGTTTTCAAGATTCGAAAAGTTTATTCTTTGTTTTGTGTTAGAAATATATGACACTATGTCAGTAGAGCTATAGATTCAGTTCAGCACAAGAAAAGGATAATAAAATAGTTCTACAGCAGAAAAAAAATTCTACATGATTATGTTGGTTGCATATAGGGCTATATATAGATTGCCTTTTCTAAAATAATTAAAGGGTTACTTTAAATTTGTAACTTAAATCCTGAATTTGAGCACAATGCTCTCCACTGTGACTTGATGTCATCTCCCAGCACTGTCATGGTATAATAGTGATATTTCTACACAAGTATTGATTTCTGTTTTGCTATAGGATCTTTACCTGTTGAACCTACAGCCACAGTGAATCACCCATTCTGTTATTTACACCTGTGTAGTTGTCGATACCTCTGTGTACTGGTCTACATATTACACCTACATAACACTGATAGTACACATCTGTCTATAGCTATCAAAGCCAGGCTGTGAGTCAATCCCTGTGATTTACAGTACTTGTAATTTACAGGTAGCTGGTCACTGAATTACAGCAGCTGTAAATTAGCCAGGTACACACACAATAATAGGTCAACATGCATAATGAATAGGCTGGTTACAAAGAGTGCTTCCAGTAATGTTACATAATGACTCTACACCAGTATGTAACCATGTGTTAGACTGGGGAGTGCACCTGTCTGACGTGAGCTGTGTGGATACACACCACTACCCATCGATAATGTCAGCTAGGGACAGCCATGTAATGGTCTTTTCATCTTCCCAATCTTAGGCTTTGTTTCAAGTTACAAGCTTTTGTTTTGCTTTGTTATGATAGGTCTGAGTTCTTTATAAGATTTAGTTGCATTGTACAATTGTTTTTTACTGTTTGTACTACAAGTTGGTGAACACAGCCCCTGGATATGATTACACACTACATTAAGTATGTACCATACTTGATCTAATAAGGACACCATGGCCAAGCATTGTTAAAAGAGAAGTGGGACGTCCTTTATTTAGACGTTTTTCTCAAGTAACATTAATTTTATGTCATATTTTGATTATTTTCCCTGCTGCAACAGTGAATTATAGGTTTCTCCAGAGTTGAAATCCCCTTCAAATAAACACAGTTTATCATTATAATCATGAAATAGTACAATATTGGTAACTGTATCAACAGATAACGTTCAATTCTTGTATAATTTTATTTGTCTTAACTGAGTCAGCACCTTTTTATGTGGTGGAAGTTATATATAATAATCTGTCTAACAAAACAAAACCAATGACATTAGGAAATTATGTATCAGGAACAGAAAAAATAAAAAATAGTTATTATAAGAAATTTAGAAATCTTTTTAAAATCCCTGGGGTGCCCTTATGAGAGCAGATGGTCTCGTTACATCAAGTGGTGTATATATATTACTGAAATTGCGCAAATTAAAGTAAAGTGAATGATAGATGTTTGATAGATGTTTGTTGCTGTGCTAATATTAGTTGAGAAAGTCCACACAGCAGAGTCAATAGTGTACTTGTTTGTGACTGATTATTTTATTTTAGTTGCACCATGGTGTTAGTTATAACAGATTAAATCTTGACATCAAAATGCATTATTTTGACATCATCGATGATTATGGCTTGTATCTTGACATTATGTATCATTTAGTATGACATCATTTTCTTTGTGTTGTTTTCCTGTCAACATAATTGTTTACCAAATAAACAATTATTTGTAACAGAGTCACTGTCTCTGCTAGGGGTCAAACATATGGGCCTACAGATTACCAGTACATGTACAGTGCTCTACCAATAAATCAGCTCAATGAAAATAAAATCTTACTAAGTCAGAGGCAATTAGATGGTTCACTATACAACGACATTCTCCCCATCATTGTTCTCAACTTGTTCTTCAGTCTTTTAGAGTGCAGCTATATTTGTGACAGCAAAGCTAAGCAGAAAATTGTACTTAATACTTATGTCACTTGGTATGTGCGAATGTACCCAAGTTCATTTTCTCAAGTGACTCCGTAGCCACTAGTAGTCAAACCTGAGATTTGAGGTTATTAGTCAATGCTCGGCACATTGAGCTTTTGGGAAAATCCCATTTGCTTACAAGTCAGTAATATACTATAATAAACCCAAAGTTTGAAGATAACAATGGGGTTTGTACCTCCTTAGGGGTCTTCAGGAGGGATAACTGACTTATTATATTGTAATATCTTAAAAAATCAAAATGCATAGTAAAAGTCAGGTCTTGAAGAGCCTGAAAAGGTAAAAGTGTTTCAGGGTTGGAATCTTCCAATTTTAGTTTTGTTTTATTTATCAACCACGATGAAAGTCAATTTGAACCTTTTTATAGTTAATAGGTCTTTTCCATCCTCCCCCATTTACTTTTGTCATTGAATATAAGAGCAAATTAAACGTACTGTACCAATACATAGTAAACTAATGTCTGTGCATGTTTACATACTGATGTATCTAATAAAATCTATTTGTGTATTCCACTACAGTGCATACATACATGTTCTATATGGTCATTGATGTGTGTCCCTTTGTGACAGATGAGAGGACAATAGTCATTCATGTCTTAAGCATGTGGCATGTCATACATCATTCTCTGTTTATCATCCTTAAGAAGTATGTACCAAAAGTGTATTGCTTGTTATTTTGTGGAATTTCATTTCTATAGTAATGTCCATGGCCAAAAACATGGACTTAACTATAGAAATGAAAACAATATAGAGTACAAGTCATTTCCAACATCAACGATCTATTTTGGTTGTAAACCATTCATGTTTTATGGCCAGCATAGCCTTTTTAGGAGGGTATTGACTTTTGTGGGGTGGATTAATGCATTGTTTGTTATGCCATTCACCACATGACTCAGTGTCTGCTCATACCATATATCCTGCAGAATATTACACATGTTTATGGTCGATGATCCATGAGGGGCCATAACTCGGAACAGAATTAGTCAGGGACTGCATCTACAATACAATGCCCATGTGAAAGAGTCAGGTCAGGGGTCAGGTCAGGTCATGTACAGACTGTACATTAGCTGTAGGACCAGGTCATGTCCCAAGGTCAGGTCATGAGCCAGGTCAGGGGTCAGGTCAGGTCATGTACAGACTGTACATTAGCTTTATATAGGATATGACCAAGTCATGTCCCAAGGTCAGGTCATGGGTCAGGTCATGTACAGATTAGGCCAAGTCAGGTCATTTGCTACAATGTAGGTCAGGTGATCAAGTACAGACTGAACTGGGGTCAGGTCATGCATCAGTGTTGGGTTAGATCATATATATGTACCAGGGTCAGGTCATGTACAGATTATACCGAATCAGGCCATTAGCTAGGTCAGGTCAAATACAGACAGTACTGGGGTCAGGTCTGTAGCGGAACTGGACTGGGTCGATCGTCAGCGACCAGATTGCACAATTGGTAGAGCATCCTTCTAGAGTTCGGAGGGTCCCGGGTAGGAACCTCCGTCTGGCCGTGCATTTTTCCTCTCCTGTTACATTTGGCGCCCAACGAAATATACCCACAGAAGGTGGTATAGGGTCTTGTGTGTCTTTGGGGTCGAAGACTTTGAGGAAGGAGGAATGCAGCGGAACTGGACTGGGTCGATCGTCAGCGACCAGATAGCTCAATTGGTTGAGCATCCGTCTAGAGTTCGGAGGGTCCCGGGTTTGAACCCCGGTCTTGCCGTGCATTTTCCCTCTCCTGTTACATTTGGTATAAAAGATGTGGATTAATTAGGTTGTCTTACAAGCGTCAGCTGTGGGGAATTTCCCTTTAGCTCAGCGGTAGAGCATCAGGCTGGAGAGCCAAAGGTCGCGGGTTCGAGCCCCAGCGACGGCACTTTCTTTATTAATATTCTTCGTCCTATTACAAATTGGTGCCGTTGACCCTCCCTGTTCAAGGTAGGAGAATCCTTGGCAGGGAGTCAAAGAACCTGGGTTGGTGTTTGAAAAAAGGGGGGAATAGTGTAAAAGAATTAATTATAGGTTGTCTTACAGTGTCAGCTGTGGGGAATTTCCCTTTAGCTCAGCGGTAGAGCATCAGGCTGGAGAGCCAATGGTCGCGGGTTTAAGGACCAGCGACGGCACTATCTTTATCACTTCCCACTGAAATTTAGATTTTGGAGTATATTTGATACATTTTCAAGATTCTTATACGTGCCCCTAGGTACATAGTTGCATAGGGCAATTGTTGAAAACTGGGGTTACTACAAGCTGTGTTTTGGGGGTGAAAACCCTCATTTTGGGATTTCTTGGAGCACTGTTAGGTTAGGTTATATACCAGGGTCAGGTCATGATCGTGTACATATTAATTATATCAGGTCAGCTCATGTGCTAGGCCATCAGGTCAATTACAGACTGTGCTGGGATCAGGTCGTGCACCAGTCTGTATGCATGTAAGATTTAGGGGTTTTTGCAGCTTTTTTTCAGGATAGGGAATTTGATAGTTGGGTAGTGCATTTTTATGTTGTACCTAATATTTATGTGGTATGACACTATAAATGAGTTATGTTTTGTTACAGTGATAATACCATTTAGAAATGTGTTTATATTTTGTAATAATTAACATACATAATGTTGATTTCCATTTTCCAGGTGCCCGACCCGAAGATGGAGTTTGTGATATGACAATTATCAGTGATATTGATGAGAAAGGAATTAACATCAATTTGCGGACCAGATATAAAAAGAACAAGATTTATGTATCCTTTAAAAATTGTATGCCTAATATTGCCAGCACAGATTAGGTTGTAGGTAACAACAAATGTATATGTCTTTTGTATGATGTGTTGATGATGACAATTAAACCACAATTTTTTCCATTGCAGTCCATTTTGTATGCAACATCAATTAATTTTTAAGAGAATATGTATAGCATCCAAGCTTACACACTACCTACGTTGTATGCCACCTAGCTAACTGAAGTAATTGTAAGGATACATGAAATTGTTTGTTGATGAAAATAACCAACATTGCAATCAGTCAATATTCTTTGTACATACATTTGACAATTTTGTACAAAGGTTTTGAGTTGCCGGAGATGAATAAGAGTTTGAGGAACACAGGTTTTTAGAGCAATGGCAGTTTGAGTAATCAGATGTTGATTTACAAAAAACATATAAGATCACGGTCGGAATAAAGCAAAATTTAAGGAGCATGGGGTATTCAAGTAATGTCAGTTTGAGTAAGCAAGGTTTCACTGTATACTCTGCTGGGTCTACCAAGATAGGTCCACCAATTGCAAGTTAATGTATAGATACACATACCAAAATACCTTGGCTTCATATCTATGAACACAGTATTCCCATAATACTTATAACCAATTTGCATTCATCATTCCATGGAAATCAGTGTTGTCATTTTTCTATTTTCGAATGATGCTCCTACATACCTTTTTTACCTTTTTTTTGGCATTATTGTTTTAGCATCTTGAGGATTGCCCAACTTTGTAAAATTTCTAAACTTCCATGCTTCATTTCTCTTCAGTTCTCCAACCCATAGCTCGATTCATTCCCAGTCGCCAATAAAAGAATATCCTAAAAGTTTAGGAAAACTCACGAGACTTAAGTGTCACACGATCAGTAGTTAGCAAGAACTATGACTAGTTACTAGTCGTAGATCTGGCTAACTAACGATCAATATTAGTGTTAACTCCACTATCTCACATTCTGACCATCCACTGCCAGCCAAGATCTGCGTTACTGTACTTTCCAATCAAGTTTATAATTTAATTGACTCTGTGAAACTGCAGAATGTTTAACATTGATCATTTACCTATGAATGTCCACCTCTTTTTGGTTCAAGATCGTTCAAAATTTTAATAAGTGTACAATTTGTATATGTTTTTGAAATGATAAATCTTCTTGTTTTATTTCTTGTTGACAATATAAACAATAGTGTATATATTGTGGGACACAGATGTATATTACACTGTTCATGAACATAGTTAACATCTTGTTAAGGTATAGGATTTTAACAGGAATGATGACAGAGTTGGCACACAATTCTAAAGAGATATATACATGGAGTTGTGCTCTTTCAGTTGTTTTTCTGCAAGTTCTTGCAATAAGAAGTTTTCTCTTCAAGCTGTCTTGTGAATTGTTTTTCCAGTAAAGTGATTATGAGTTATGATTTCCTTGCTCTTGCCTTTTTTTGGATAGGCTTCTTCTTTGACCATTTATGGGAATGCCTAGTGGATATGTAGAAGATGTATAAAATCAATACAGCCACAATTACATTAGAGTCTGGTGCTATTGGCATTACACATTGATATGTATCTACGTAATTGGCAGCTTATTGACAAGCTTACATTCACTGACAGTAGGCCTAGGGATGGAGAGGAAGACCCATCAACCCAAGTATGATAAGTGCTGTTTTATACAGTAAGCCTACAGATAAAAAGCCTGTTTTGTTAAGGGTTAAAAATGCAAATAAAACAAAGTTTTAATTAGGTGATCGTAACATTTAACAGTTACATGTATACATATGTTCAACCATTAAACATTTCTCCCACTTCTGTGTATGAAAGATACATATATGTGTCCCTGGCACTTAGTTATGTCTTGCATAAATCTTTAAATTTTAGGTATGGCTACTGTATTGTATATCATCCTTTTTTTCTTTCCAAATATGTCTTTAGTTTGTGTATACGTTATCTAGAAATTTTGCTATATTTATTGTAGAGTTTGCATTGTTGATGTCTTGTCTAATTTTATCAAAATTTAGGTTAATCCTTTCACCCCTGTGTAACTTAAGTAAACTCTACTATGCATCGATCTGGATGAGTCCATTATGGTCTACAATGGTGAGAGGAGTCATATAAAGGTATCCTACTATGTGTGATATGGATATTCTACCCAAGGGTGCAGAATTTTGGTCAATATGTTCACTGTTTCTCTCATCATCAATTAAGGGTTTCCTGGCTAGAAAGAAGGACTGTGTACGAACAGTTCGTATGTAAATGTTCAAATATTGATAAATTTATCTAGTTGTGTTTATTGTTAAGATTTTGAAAAAAACATAAGGATTGTGAAACGGATGAGTGCACATGTATGCTTGTGAAGTGCATCCTAAAACAAACGTACAGAATATTAACAACTACTCAAGCAAGCGGAAAAGGAAGTTGGGCTTGTACGGAGTTTGACACACTTAAGTCAGGATACACACTGAGATTCGTACAACCTTTCAAGTGTACAGGAAGAGTGCGGTGCCTCAGATATGTTTTATGCCCTATCTGGCAGTCTCAGTCACTTCCAGACTCCCTCAAATTCCTCACACTGATAACTGCTCTTTAGATTCCGGGATCAACTGAGAATGTTTAGTCTGGCAAGGTGAACATATCTATCTTTGGGATAGCTAAACTTTGGCATAATATGTAATTCTTATTTCATATCTTGTGATCACAAGAAATACATATAGAGGATTTATTGAAGCCCAAACCATTGGTTTCTATGTCAATATTTATAAATATTTGTGTAAGACAGGTCTTCACTCCTTGTAGTAGAATATGATATCAGGACAGGTGTCAGCAAGCAATCGGGTATAGGAAAAACATCAGATGTCAATTAAATTAAGTCAGGCTTCGGGTCAGTTTAAACACGAGTAAATGTAGATTAGATTAAAAGGTGTGATAGGGATCAGTGGTTTTTGTGTGTGAAGAATTTCAGGTACATTTCCATTCAGTACGTAATTGGACCTAATTTATCCAGCCTGACTTTTGTTCATGTAGTTGGTTGAAGTGGCTGATTGCAAAACAATTTGATTATTGGGCAATTTTGAATAGTAAAAAGGGAAACATGGATATATATGGCTTGGTTTTACATGGGCAATGTAACTCAAATGTTTGTAGCTCCATGTGTGTACGTACAGGTGCCAGAATTAAATGAACACATTGGGATTGAGCCTAGCCATCAACGTGGGTGTTTTCCCTTGACTTAATCAATAATCATATACCAACTATTGGGTACCATTAGGTTATATAGCAGATTTCAGTTCATGTCTTTGTTTTGATGGCCTTGATTACAAATTACAGAATATTCATATAAATTTTTAATTTCTCATTAATCACATAGAAAAAAAGAACAGTTTTAATTAATAGGAAAATGTGGCAATGCAGCTGTTGAAAAGCATTTTTTGCAGACTTCATTCATGATCATCATGATTTATGAAAGTGATCAATATTTATTGCAAAGGCTAGTATGTGTATGTAGGTGTTTCTAGGTGATCATGTTCAGGGTTTGATAACATCCTGAATAATTAATGTATGTTTCAATAATCCAGAACATAAAATTTCAAATATTTTGTCCAAAGCATACATTTATGTAATTGAAGTTTCACTGTTCACGGTCAGAACCAGATAATATCACTTACAAGAATTGTAATATTTAAATCTGAAGAAGTTGCCCCTTTCCTGAATAGAAACATGTTTTAATACTTATATTTACAATACATGCATATACTTTAGCTAATCAGGTATACATATATGTATGTGTATTAATCTGTAAGTACCTGCATACAGCGTACAGAGATTTACCATGTATATACATATATCTGTATTACCGGTAGTCAAAAATTACCTGTGTACAGAGATCTACCAAGTGTACATATATCTGTACTAGTCAAGATTTACTTGTGTACAGATATCTACCAAGTGTACATATATCTGTTCTAGTCAAGATTTACCTGTGTTCAGAGATCTACCAAGTGTACATATATCGGTACTAGTCAAGATTTACCTGTGTACAGATATCTACCAAGTGTACATATATCTGTATTAGTCAAGAATTACCTGTGTACAGAGATCTACCAAGTGTACATATATCTGTACTAGTCAAGATTTACCTGTGTTCAGAGATCTACCAAGAGTACATATATCTGTACTAGTCAAGATTTACCTGTGTCCAGAGATCTACCAAGTGTACATATATATGTACTAGTCAAGATTTAACTGTGTACAGATATCTACCAAGTGTACATATATCTGTTCTAGTCAAGATTTACCTGTGTTCAGAGATCTACCAAGAGTACATATATCTGTACTAGTCAAGATTTACCTGTGTACAGATATCTACCAAGTGTAAAATACTTGTGTATGAAGATCTAACCAAGTGTACATATATCTGTATTGGTCAAGAATTACCTGTGTACAGAGATCTTCCAAGTGAACATGTATCTGTGATAGTCAAGAATTACCTGTGTACAGAGATCTACCAAGTGTACATATATCTGTATAAGTCAAGAAATACCCATGTACAGAGAACAACGAAGTGTACATACATGTATCTGTGTACGTAATCTGTAAGGACCTGTATACAGAGAACAACCAAGTATGCATATATCTATATACAATTTACTAGTCTATAGGAAGATGCCATTGGTACTAACTTGAGCATGTATATAGCACACTTTGTATAATTAGTGCCAGCACCATGGAGACTAAGAGTGGTGTACAGCTTGATGTTTAACATAACCCTTCATCTCACACCTGGTAGCCAAACACATGTACAGACTGGGTACAGATCACTGCTGATGACATGATGCATGTTTGTCTATATACTAGTAAATATATCTGTATGTACATTTCATAAGCTGTAGGTGCTGTAATAGGTGGTAATTGAAAGAGTCGGCTAATAACTGAGAAATTCAAAATGCAGATATATATAAGCTGAGATGCTGCCATATTACATTTCTTATACTAGTATTCTATTTCTGTATTGTATGTGAATCAGTCAGTGATGAGTCTGAATGACTCTCCTCCACTTAAACAATTTTAGGTGTACTTTAAAAAAGTATAAAACATAGGTTTTCCATTAGAAGCAGCAGCCTGTCCCCCTCCTCCTAAGACAAACTAGACCATTAATATTTAATCTTAACATGCCATGGGTCAGTCTGAAATGATGGCTGGCCATGGATTGGTCAGTGATTTAGGACCAGCAGTTCTTCTAGTACGATTATGGACAGTAAGTCTAGTACTGAATGTAATAATCTGATGTAGGAGTCCTCAACCCTGTCCAGGAGAAGTACATGTACCTTGAAGGTACATAGAAGGCTTCTATGTGTGGATGAGGTGGGGTTATCAGTCAGGTATATGATGGACATTGTGATTTATGTGCTGGTTTATGAGGGAGCTCTCCAGACCAATAAAACTCCTATATATCTTGGCGATAACTTTCCAACATCCCTGTGTATTTTACACCAGTAGAATTATACACAGGGATAATGGTAGTCTATACAAATTGCAAGGATACTGTACTGGCGAGGTTCCGATAATAATTGTAAATTGCAATTCAGTGTTTACAACTTGAGAAAACCTACAAACTTTGTTTTCTTACCTATAATCTTCAGGATTTTGATCATACAGCAAAACCATTATTAATTTTCTCCATGCTAATTATAAAGGCACTTATGAAGGTCAAAATGTAATTGGGTTGCCTATGCTGCTCCCGCAATAGGCAGCCGTGGGAAATTGAAAATGACATAATTCTTAATGATAAGTTTGCACTCAGTATTTGACCAGAGTTATTGAAATAGTGAAACACTGGTTATATTTAGATAAGTCCTCAAAAAGCATTGTCTACTTACTTAATATATGTCTATTACAAATGGTCAGTGTGTTCGTGTAGTCATGTGGTAAAATTGGAAAAATATAGCAGGTGTTGGTTATCACCTATATTTCAAATAAAGGTAGCTGTTTATTGTCAAAGTACAACATTAATTTACACTCTATAGCTATTTATCCACTTCTGGAAGCAAGCGTCATGGAGGCCATGTTTATTAACCACTTACAGTTTGAATTAATGTCACTTCAGGAAATGGTTGTAACCTCTTGGTGCCCACACAAAGATGTAACTCGTACAACTCATGACCGTGATCCTATATTTGACATAAAGGTTGGACAGAGCATAAGTGTGTAATGTTTAAAAGATTGTGGTACAAGATTAGAACCACTGATTTTACATGAAGTACTAGTGAAATAATGTTTTCTCTTTTGCTTATAATTAGACACATTACTTTGTTAAGTTGTACAGAAAAGACAAGTTAATCTGTCAACCACCAGCTCAGAGCTGCAACAAAGTGTCCACAAATGATAGACCACACACTTCCATGGTCAGTAATTTAACAACAGACGGTCATTGTAGAAGTTTGGCATGATTAAAACCTTGTATAGTTGATAAACGAGCTTTAAATAGGGACATTGCTGAACTGGATTAGCCATACTTCTTTTTCTTGCTTCTTTTTATAATATTCAACCTGATTGCAATAAACAGAATGATAGACAGGAGAAAGATGTTTATGTAGGAAAGAATTATAAAGTTATGATTTTTTTTTTTATAAAATAGTTTATATAGCAAGTAAGATATGCCCGAGTCGTTATCTAAGGAGAGAGATAAAGGCGAACTTTTGTGCAGTAACATGTTTTCATGATTACGTGAAAGAAGGGCATTCACAAAATATTGAAATAGGATGAAATCTGCATACAGTCAAACTATTATATTTTAAAGATGTTGGGACTGTATAATCTTGAACATAACTGGTATTAACAGTAGCTGGTTATGAGAGATATTTGAGTCAAGAAGCATAGAAACAAGAACCAAGAACTGATGCAGCAATGAACATGGTTATTCATGATTTATCAGGCTGTAAAATATTGAAGTTTGTTAATTGCAATTGTTACTCGATTCAAAATTGTTTAAATTAACAGATTCATCTAGATCTTTTAACAAAAAGAATATTCCTTCTGTGAAATTACCTTGGTATAACCATGGTCTACTTACAAACCTTCACTATTAATGATACACTGTATATGTTGATTTATCCCCTACCTGACATGTTTAGTATCCCCTACCTGACATGTTTAGATAAAGATCTCTGGACAGGGAATTAGGTGTTTGGAAAGATTGTTGATGCCTCTTTACTGGTATTGTCAGTTTTTGAGATGGATGTGCAATTCTGTGTATTATTTAGGTGCATGTTGTTTATCAAGTAGGTCATCATTCTTGGTGGTTATAGGTACACTATGTTCTACAACAGTTTTACTTCTGTGATAAGTCGGTTCAGAGATGTATACTACAGACTGCCAACAGGTGTACAGTGAATGGCGTTTCTTATCCAATCAGCTATGTCAGACAGATTTTACTGGGGGAAATGGTGGACCCTCACATGCTCAAAGTCCATCTCTCTGTTTGTGTCTTTTTGAAAATAAAACATGTAGTACAAAAAGTGGTGTACATGGTAAATGTACCTGTTTTCATCATGATCATTATTACTACATACATGTGTAGTAACTTGAAGCATGCCTGATACACACATACATGTAGGTATTGGTTGTGCCCAGGGCAATTCCAATACTTCCTGTCTATCTGTAGTGATAGGCGTGTACATGTAATGTATCAATATTCAAAACTTAAAACATGAATATCCATCTCCTGGATATACTCTGAAGCTGTGCACTGCAGCCTATAGCTCATCAGATTTCTTTGTGTGATGGGTGATAAGATGATCATTACATGTATGTTACTGCATTAAAAAAGGGTGGGGATGAAAATGGCTTGCTGTTAGGAAGTGATTGTAGATTTTGAATCTGTCAAAGGTTTTCATATACTGTTCATGATTTTACATATACTGTAAATACATAGGAAGGGTACAAATTACACTTTAAATACTTATCTTACATAAGTAGTTGTCAAGAAGATAACAGGATATGTAATTATGTAACTTCCTTATAAATAGTTATAGCCACATCTAGTAAAGGATGGGGTGATTAATTATAATCCTTATACCCGGTAATACTAAATGGATATTATCACCTATACACATATAAAATTGAGATTGAACTAAAAATAACTGCAATTGTATGGTATTTTAATGCTTAAAGAAACCAATGTCATGCTAAGGGAAATCTTTTCAACTATACAGTGTATGCATTGTTTTGCAAGAGAATCTCATCAGAGGTTTGGATGTACACCGTAGCTATCTGTAATTCCTCTGATGATATTGATGTAGATTTTTGTTATAAGGGAAAATTAGTCTTCAAAATGTTTTAAATAAAAAAAAAAAAGCAACAATCAGTCACTTGTGTGTCGGAGCTGATGATCAGACAGAGTTAAACTGTACATAGTTTACTGTCGGCATGATTGTCAGATAACTATATTAGACCTATGGATCTTAAAAAGTAAGAGAAATTGCACTAAGCTTCATACATATACCCAGATACATGAATCTTGCTGACTTTTTTGACCATAAAATGCTCTTTTGAAAGTTCATGTGGTGTGAAATATATGTACATTATGATTTATTTTCAAAACCTACAAGATTTCTGTACAAATATACTCCATATGAACGTCTGGTAATGTAAAATTAATTAAATAATATTTTACTCAACAAATCTAAAAACTGGAAACCTAACATACTGCTGTGATGTATGGGGTTTGTGTGGATTTTGGAGGAGTTGCTGGAGGTGAACCTGCTGTGTAGATTTCATGCTTGAGGTAGATGTATACCACCATGAGAACCACAGCAGTAAACACACATTTGACATCTGCCTGCAACCCCTCCATCATTGTAGCATCTGCTCACATGTCTGGGAGGCAACCCTACATTGTACATCATTACTGTAAAAATTGTGTAAACAAGGAAGATAGTTAGCTAGACACATCTGCCCTCCTTTTACTTACATGCTAATGTGTCGGGAACACATGCTTTTGTTCTGGAATTGTGTAAAGTGCATTGGTTTCTTGACAATCATGGCAATATATAAAAACAATGACATATAGCTACTACACTGCATAATCAATTAGTGTGGTCCAAACTTGTGAGAAAGTTGTGAAAAGTGAGGTCCAATATCAAGGTTTCCAGTAAAGTGAAATGTTCCAGCGAAAAACAAATAAACTGTTAAATCATGTTTTAAAAGTGTCACCAGGGTGACAAGTATATAAATATCGGTAGAACGTATTGGTTTTCTTGCCAAAGTTAGATCATATTATAAGACATCCACAAACTTGATGCATTTATAAGATCTATTACAGTATTCCCGATTGGCTCCTACTGATCAGCCCCGACAACATTTCAGGTGTGTGCTTTTCCCTGGTGTTAAGAAATTTAGGTAAACATTATACAGATGTTACAGCTTGATAACATTCACAAAACAATGCCCACATAAAGATTCTTTAGTTTTCTACACTGTTGAATGTATTCATTTTACGATCGGGTCACTTATCAAATATAAAGAAGAGTGCAAGTTGTGAAATTGAATGCAGGATGTCAGCCATTCTGACAGGAAGTATCGTAGCTCATGATTACATGTCTTGGGCTGCCAGCTTATGATCACCTGTGTGACAGTGTGGTATAATGACCTCATACAAATTAATGCTCTAAGGCAGTTCAGTAATTCGTTTTGTCAATAACAAGGCAGTGCTTCCAAGGCCATAATACACACACTCTACCACTTTGGACACTTATTTTACAGATAGAGACAGATTTGTGGATTTTAGTTTTTATCAAAGAAATTGACAATTCTTTACATTTACAAGAGTGAAAAGAAGGAATGTGTTTGTGTGTTTATTCTGACAACAAAACCTCACAAAAACTAAATGAAGCATATATGGTGCCGATACCACACAAAGCTTTTAAAAAACAATATTTGGTTTACATTTTAAATTGGTCTTATTACTGTTTGTGTGTATATAAATATTGGACCGGATATTTGCAATGTGATCTGGATTTCCAGAGAAGTTTATTTGTACATAAGATATAGTATTCTTATGCTACTGGTTTGATTGAATTCAAACTTTGTTATGTAGGGTATACATGTATCTTAAATAGCTTCTTCATCTTGAAGAAGAATTTACCTTTACAGTAGGGTTGCTGTATGTAAACTAGGTTTTGTATCTGTAGTTGGCTTAGACTTACTGCATATAAGATTTCTATTTACTTCTGATTTAATCAGAATCAGAAGTCACCTGAGCTACTTCGAGTGTTATTTTATATTATCAAAGAAGAATCACCTTTATGTACTCCAATGTTTCAGCTTTCACATATTGAAAGTCTATTGCTTTGGGTTCTACAAATTTTTTTAAAAGACTTGTTTTTTTAAAACATGCTACCGGCATATATACATGTACAACACTGCATGTGCAGTGTGATCAGGTTGCAGGGACCATAATCAATGAATGGCTTGGCTGATCGTCAGTGTAGTTGACTTTCCAGGACAAAATGTGTTGGTCTATTACTTTGCTTTAATGGGCAACAGCAGCCAGGTTCACTGAAACTGTGGAGCCACGTGACTACATACATGTAATATTTATTGATGTTTTAGTTCCAAACTCGTTGTTCCAAACCATTTGAGGAACAGTGATGATGACATCTGTACCATATATTCTTTGCCAGTACTTCTTTCACACTGTTATAAAAATGCTCACACATAGATAGATTCCCATCTTTAGACTGAATTTCCATTTGTAAACAAGCAAGCCTTGCTGTCCATTCAGCCTGTTCCTAGCTGAAGTGACTGGTTTGTGAAATGACAGGTTTATGTAGAAAAAAAATGAAGAATTATCATGAGGTTTGATCAGGACTACAAACCTACTGCATAACATTATTCTATACTGAAACCTGTTATGTCCAACTTCCTGTGTGACACAATATATTGATAAGATGCATGTGTGTACAATGTTTGTGTGCTGGAGGCAGGGTGTGTTGGTGTAATTGCCTCCTTGTGATAGCGCTTATCTGATGCCGACTTTATAGTGCTATCTCACTGAAATACCATGCCGAAGGCACACAGCACAGCATTCTGCCGGGTCACATAAATATGCTGACAATGGGTGAACCAGTTGTTGCCATTACCTAAATGTCCCGACAGGTTGAGAAAGAAATAGAATCACAACAATTTGTTTGATTAAACAAGGTGTCAGATTACTCAGGTCAGATTAGACAGGTTTCACACCTGTAGCATGAACATGTTACTGTGCGCCTTTAATGATTCCTTCCATGCCTTTGTGGTGATTCTTTTTGTGGTTTGTGTTGGAGCCACATGTAGAAGTATAGCATATATAAGAACAATATCACTGATTCCAACTTACTAACAACATACATGTATGTGGAAGTTTAAAAAACAAAGAGATAGCGGTGGCCAATTGAATTTGAAGCTAACCAGCCACTTACTTTACACCCCCCTCAACCCTCAATTATTTGCAAACTTACCTACAACTTTTTAATCAGGCAGGTTGCCAATAATCCATGTTAATTTTGATATTGCTTATGATAATTGATGAATAATTTATGTTTCTTTGGATAATTGATGAATAATTAATGTTTCTTATGATAATTGATAAATAATTGATGTTTCCTTGTGGTCGTTACATCCAGTTTAATTAAGCTTCAGGTCTATTGCAGAAAACACACCAACAGTCAGAATGTATTTTCTGGACATACATCATTCAATGTGTATGCATTCTAACATCGATTTCTAGTAACAAGTCTGTTTTCCCACACTGCACAGGGCATATAATTGAGTTGATTCGCTGTTGATATATGGTAACAATGTAATAAATCTCAAGTGGAGACCGATTCTTATTGATTTTAGGAGATTGTAATTACAGATTAATGTGTTTCGAGCCATTAACATCAAATTTTATGGTTAATTTGTTTGTATTATAAAATAATCCCAATTACCCTGAAAACTGTTTTCTGCAATTGTGTTTATGCTAGATCATTCTCTCCAGCATCTGTCTACCGTAGCACCAGAACATGTGAACACATCGGAAAGTCTTGTTGATCAAGTATGTTAGCTGATAGAAATGTTAGCTCTGTAAAGCATCAAAGTAATCAAAATTTTCATAAGCAATATTGGTGGGTTTTTTTATGCAAAATATTCATCCTATTATTCATGGTGTTTTAGCTGGTTTCAATCAAGAACATTACAGAAGATTATATCCCACAGTTTCTGTTTCCCAATGTTCCAAGGCAGCAATGCAATAAGCCTTCGATAACAGATCACTGTACAGGGATTAAATTTGCCACACATGGCTGACAGTGAACATCATCGTTTTACAGTTTCTTTTAATATAGCACATAATAGTAGGGTCAGCTGTTTGCCCCGCCTGGCATGGCTTAGCTGCTTGTACACCCTATGTTTGTGCATTGTATATATTTAAGAGGCTCTTGGATTTGCCTGCATCAAATCAGTAACATTTTGTTTCTGCCTGTAAGTTAAATAACAGGGACTTCCCTTCCTACTTCAGTATATAACAAGTTAAATAGCTCTCTGTTCCTAGCTAAGTAGAGCCTAACAAGAACCTACCACTTGAGTGTGATACGAAGTCTGGTTAGGGAAGTAATCACCTCCACCTGTACATCAGCAGACAAACATGTGCACGTACATTGGCACCTTTGTTCACATACATTGGCACCTTCAGAACCTCACTGCACACATTCATCAGGGATCAGGAAAACTTCACAGGGTTTCCCTTTGTGATCTTGTCCAGTCTGGACCCCATTGGACAAATATTACAAAATATATCTCTAATGGTGAACTTAGAAAATTGAAATGCAATTAAAAAAAAAAGGCCCAGGAATTCTTATCTTGACTTAGCGTTATGTATGCTCCTCCAGGGATCAGACCTTGCACATGTTTAGTTTCTAACCTGACATTGCCCTGTACAGATATAAATAGATAACTTTACCTACAGATAGCTATAAGCTCATCTGTCATGTTTGTGGGAGGCACAAAAACAACTGGCATCAGGAAATGTTTTCAAACATGTTTTGGTATTAAATATTTAGTACAAAAAATAATTAATGATAAATTTGCATAGATAAACAATCGGTTAGAATTTACCTTCAAACTTCAGTTTTCTCTGTAATATATTTATTTTGTTTGAGATTTTGCTCATCTTTGAGATTATTCGTTTTAAGAGGACTTGTAAATGTACATTGTATTTACATCAAATAAAATAATTACAGTTATAAGTTAAAACTGTAGTGAGGAGCTCATTAATAAACTTTTTAACCTGTTCGTTTTTTCTCTCATAAATATGATTAATCATAATGGATAGGAAAAGTAAAATGGAGGGGAATCACCTTGTTCTATATCGTCATCAAGGTACAAGCATCAACAGGTCAGACATTCAATGATAATTATCTCGTAATAAATCAACTATGATCTATTGAGAAAATGTTAATGTGATTATACCAATACATTTTTAGGGAATTAAAAATATTGAAATTTGTAAATGTGTATTGTTGCATTTGTTTTTTGAACCTTTGAAAGATTTGTCCTTAACATCATCACCAGACTTACACTGGGTCAATTCTAGTGGCGGTGAATCCTTACAAAGAGCTACCAATATATGAACAGGTAAGTTGTCCTCTATGTCTGTCTGTTTAACTATAATGGTTCAAATAATACTTATAACTACATATTTTGGTCCAAATTTGAGACATATTAGAATTTGCATCCTTTTAAAGAACCTTTCTAGGTCTCAGGTTCTACATAATTTAGATTTAAGATACAAAGATACGAAACTGGTAATTTGTCTGATTTCAATGGTCAAGGTCACTGATTAAAAATCTGGTTTCTTGTGAATGTCCTCATAGATCAAGTTCCTGTTATATGCTATACATTGTATTGCATGAAAAATTTGAATGAAGTTGGATTTGTGTTAGTTCCTAGTGGTGTTCCATCAAAGTCACAACCAATGTGCAACCTCAGTTCAGTTACATCAGTAAGAAATAAGTCAATGGTATCACTTTTGTTATAATTTACACCATGGGGATTTGTTTATTTAGTAAGTCAGTGGTATAATTATATAACCTACATGTATATTCTTCCACAGAGGATCTTCCAAACTATTGATACCTGATTATCATATTCTTAAGATATTGTGATAATAAATTTGGATTTTTTTTGATACTGTTAATTCCGGTATAGTGCCCTTGTTTCAAGTGTTATCATAGTGTTTGTTTTCCTGTTTGATTGATGACAGAAGCTGTTTATATACACTAATGATTATATATTTATAGGCACACTTTCTAACCCCAGTGTTCCAGTGTTGAACATCATAGATCTGTTATCACATCACTGTAAATAAGGTGTGCACTTAATGCCACCATTTAATTGATCCTCTCACACAATTTGGTATATACATAGTTACCTACAGTTCAGGGTGTCCCTACTTCATGGGCTCTCCATGATGTGGAGACTAAGTGACACTCAATGTCAAGTCAAGTTATAAGGAATTGTTCATTTTATACCTTCCTAAGTTTTTTACAGTTTATTTTGGTGTGAGGGTTTATATTCCATCTGAGTACTTGTTGAATGTATGGTTAGGACAGACAGCTTATTCTATCAGATAATGTATGGTTGGACAGTCAGACATACGGTTTATTCCATTGACGTACTTGTTGATATTTTGTGGTTGGGACAGACAGATAATGTATGGTTGCGACAGACAAACAGTTTATTCCATTGACATACTTGTTAATATTTTGTGGTTGGGACAGACAGATAATGTATGGTTGGGACAGACAAACAGTTAATTCCATTGACGTACTTGTTGATATTTTGTGGTTCGGACAGACAGATAATGTATGGTTGGGACAGACAAATAATGTATGGTTGGGACAGACAGATAATAATGTATGGTTAGGACAGACAGCTTATTCTATCAGATAATGTATGGTTGGACAGTCAGACATACGGTTTATTCCATTGCCGTACTTGTTGATATTTTGTGGTTGGGACCGACAGATAATGTATGGTTGGGACAGACAGATAATAATGTATGGTTAGGACAGACAGCTTATTCTATCAGATAATGTATGGTTGTACAGTCAGACAGACGGTTTATTCCATTGACGTACTTGTTGATATATGGTGGTTGGGACTGACAGATAAGGTATGTTGGGACAGACAGATAATGTATGGTTGGGACATGCAGATAATGTAAGGTTGGGACAGACAAACAGTTTATTCCATTGACGTACTTGTTGATATATTGTGGTTGGGACTGACAGATAATGTATGGTTGGGACAGACAGATAATGTCTGGTTGGGACACACAAACAGTTTATTCCATTGACATACTTGTTGATATTTTGTCGTTGGGACAGACATATAATGTATGGTTGGGACATGCAGATAATGTAAGGTTGGGACAGACAAACAGTTTATTCCATTGACATACTTGTTAATATTTTGTGGTTGGGACAGACAGATAATGTATGGTTGCGACAGACAAACAGTTTATTCCATTGACATACTTGTTGATATTTTGTAGTTGGGACAGACATATAATGTATGGTTGGGACATGCAGATAATGTATGGTTGTGACAGACAAACAGTTTATTCCATTGACATACTTGTTGATATTTTGTGGTTGGGACAGACATATAATGTATGGTTGGGACATGC
The DNA here is from genome assembly GCF_002113885.1 of Mizuhopecten yessoensis. NCBI lineage: Eukaryota > Metazoa > Mollusca > Bivalvia > Pectinida > Pectinidae > Mizuhopecten > Mizuhopecten yessoensis. Next base: position 546,017 of record NW_018480037.1, on the reverse strand, counting down.
AGATAATGTATGGTTGGGACAGACAAACAGTTTATTCCATTGACATACTTGTTGATATTTTGTAGTTGGGACAGACATATAATGTATGGTTGGGACAGACAGATAAAGTATGGTTGGGACAGAAAAACAGTTTATTCCATTGACGTACTTGTTGGTATTTTGTGGTTGGGACAGACAGATAATGGATGGTTGGGACAGACAGATAATGTATGGTTGGGAAAGACAAACAGTTTATTCCATTGACGTACTTGTTGGTATTTTGTGGTTGGGACAGACAGATAATGTATGGTTGGGAAAGACAAACAGTTTATTCCATTGACGTGCTTGTTGATATTTTGTGGTTGGGACAGACAGATATTGTATGGTTGGGACAGACAAACAGTTAATTCCATTGACGTACTTGTTGATATATTGTGGTTGGGACTGACAGATAATGTATGGTTGGGACAGAAAAACAGTTTATTCCATTGACGTACTTGTTGGTATTTTGTGGTTGGGACAGACAGATAATGTATGGGTTGGAAAGACAAACAGTTTATTCCATTGACGTACTTGTTGGTATTTTGTGGTTGGGACAGACAGATAATGTATGGTTGGGACATGCAGATAATGTATGGTTGTGACAGACAAACAGTTTATTCCATTGACATTCTTGTTGATATTTTGTGGTTGGGACAGACATATAATGTATGGTTGGGACATGCAGATAATGTATGGTTGTGACAGACAAACAGTTTATTCCATTGACATTCTTGTTGATATTTTGTGGTTGGGACCGACAGATAATGGATGGTTGGGACAGACAGATAATGTATGGTTGGGAAAGACAAACAGTTTATTCCATTGACGTACTTGTTGGTATTTTGTGGTTGGGACAGACAGATAATGTATGGGTTGGAAAGACAAACAGTTTATTCCATTGACGTACCTGTTGATATTTTGTGGTTGGGACAGAAAGATAATGTAAGGTTGGGACAGACAGACAGTGTATGGGTGGACAGACAAACAGCTTATTCCATTGGTGGACTTGTTGATATTTTGTGGTTGGGACAGACAGATAATGTAAGGTTGGGACAGACAAACAGTTTATTCTATTGACATACTTGTTGATATTTTGTAGTTGGGACAGACATATAATGTATGGTTGGGACAGACAGATAAAGTATGGTTGGGACAGAAAAACAGTTTATTCCATTGACGTACTTGTTGGTATTTTGTGGTTGGGACAGACAGATAATGTATGGTTGGGAAAGACAAACAGTTTATTCCATTGACGTGCTTGTTGATATTTTGTGGTTGGGACCGACAGATAATGTATGGTTGGAACCGACAGATAATGTATGGTTGGGACAGAAAAACAGTTTATTCCATTGACGTACTTGTTGGTATTTTGTGGTTGGGACAGACAGATATTGTATGGTTGGGACAGACAGATAATGTATGGGTGGGACAGACAAACAGTTTATTCCATTTACGTACTTGTTGATATTTTGTGGTTGGGACAGACAGATAATGTAAGGTTGGGACAGACAGACAGTGTATGGTTGGACAGACAAACAGCTTATTCCATTGGTGTACTTGTTGATATTTTGTGGTTGGGACAGTCAGATATCGTATGGTGGGACAGTCAGAGAGTGTACTTGTTGATTTGTTGTGTGTGTGAGACAAACATTTATAACATTATGATGCTCTGTATTCTGGTTTATTCATTGCTGTGCGCACTGTTATAAGGATGCAGACACCCTGTGTAACAAACACTTTGATCCTCAGTCACAGATATATGATACGCGAATGTTGATATGGAATCAGTCTGCACCTCGTTGCTGCTACTTTTCACTTTGAAGTGATTGAGTCTGTGACTAGATTGTCTAGGTCCTGATATGGTAATAGCCTTGAATTAAGATTTAAGTAGTTGTTACTGGTAGTTACAGTGTAGTTTTGTCCCAGACAGAAGCCGCCAGGGCTCCATGTGTTCCGATATTGATTGGACATTTGTTGTAAAACTAGCAAAGGCAGTTTACTGGGCCCGTTTGGGGTTGAATTAAAAACAAGAGCACTGCCACAAAGGGCACAAGATCAGTTTGCAACCACTGGCTTAGGGGATGAGTAATAAGGGAATAGGACTTTTAGGGTGGTAAAGCATTGAAACACGGGCATCACGAGAAGGCTCTTATGGGGCAATATTTGGTGTGGTGGCAGAGAGGATTGATATTTTAATGTGCGTTGATACAATTAGCTTACAGCAGAATCATTATATCGTAGTTGTAAAGCCTGCCTAAACACCACTGTTAGGATGATGAGTTCTGGTGACGTCTTTTGCCTTATAGCCATCAAGTCCTGAGGTCAAGGTCAAATAAAAAAAAAGTTGACTGAGATTTTGCATAACAATAAATATGAATACAAATATTACCAACAATTTTGAATGAGAAATTTCTATAAGAGTTAATAGAATACAAAGAATAAATATGATTACCCAAAATTTTTATCATTACTTTGTTAATAGATATATGTAAATAGAAGTGTTCTAATTAACCGGTTGTGATGGATGATAAAATGAAACAGACATTTATTTGGCCTAAACATTAATTGATACATTATACAGACAATTTGTGATATATCTGATCCCCTGGTCCTATAGCAATAGATAATCTACCCCATATATCCACCATGCAGTCTCTTGATATCTACATTCGTTCTTAAGAGACAAAATTTATGTTTCTTTGTTGACAGAAGGATGTGTCCGAGTTCCATGGGAAGAAGATGAGCATGGTGGATCCTCATATTTTCTCTATCAGTGAGGCCGCCTTTCAGAGTCTTCGTACCACAGAGGTCAACCAGTCCTGTATCATCAGTGGAGAGAGTGGGGCAGGAAAGGTACTATTCTACCTGTACAAAATAGAAAAACACACACAAGTTGCTATTGATGTGTAACCTTGAGAAGGGAATTTTATATTGATTATATTTATAATGCATGTGTCCATCTTCTGTGCTTTAAGTCATTGACATATTGTGTTCGTGCCTGATTAGGCCTTGATAGGGAGATAGCACTAACATATAGCTCTTTAAGAAGCATTACATCAATAAATCGCCCAATATGTATTCAGGCTCGGGGAAATTAATTGTTCCTTTACTGTAATACTGAAGATGTCAACTGGAGCTAACCAACAATAGAGAGGTCAAGCTGGATGTGGGAGTTGGGTGGGGGTCTGCTGGCCATGGCCATCTGTTGTATGTCCAGTAGTAGAGGGGTTGACTAACCATCTGTTCGGTGGACAAGGTCATTGATTAGGCCAGAAATAGAATTGATCTGTATGTCTCGATGGGGACTATCTAATGTAATCACATGGAGGGACAAAGGGTCAGAGTGGATGGTATTGCTGATAACCTGAACAGACCTGCTTTGGTACACTGTCAGTGTCCCAGCTATGATGTTTTGTTTTCCCAGAAGTGCTTGCCTGGTCCATCACTTATAGCCTCTATCTCGATGATGAAGATAATTTCACACCACTTCTATCCAGTTGTAATGCCCTTTGCTAGTTGGCATTATTATTTCTCCGATCATTGATCAGATAAACCCCTGCTCATAAAAAAGGACTTTATCTGCTAAACCTCCATAAATAGACAGTTTTATTACCAGACCTCCATAACAGAGCAATCGCATGATACTTTTCTTGCAAAAACAACAGTACCATCATCCTGTCCGTACAGGGATTTCTACCCAACATCACAAACACACCTGTTTCTTCTTCACAGTGCATGACCGTTTTTGTTAGGTGAAAGATAAATCAGTCTTTAACTGCCCAGGGAAAGACAGCTCACATGCTCTATTATTCTGAAAACGACACCATCACACCATCGCGTCATCACTTTATGCAGTGTAACCAGCGTAGCACCATAAATTTTAAGCACCCTTGATGATGATGTTGTGCGTTGAGTTCACCTGTACAACTTCATATTCACAAAAGGAAAGTGTGGGAGAGAAATTATCAATCACTCCTTTATGATGCAGACAAAGAAATTCAACCATGGGGATAAAAAATTTGAAGTTAAGCACTCGGCAAAACTTCAAAAGTTTTACCTACAGGTTGAGATTTCTCTATCTACATCACATAGGAGTGATGGATTCTGTTGGTCATCTCTGATACCTGTCCTAATCAACATCACAAACACACCTGTATTATACCTGCCAATATAGAGATTTCTACCCAACATCACAAACACACCTGTATTATTGGACCAAACTTCCCTCTAACCATTCATACAGAGATTCCTGTATTTCCTGACAGACTTAATTATATCTACATATGATCCTTCCAGGTATAACGACACTACTAAGTTATCTGACTTCAAATTTTCTTTGTACCTGTTTCAGACGGAGAGCACCAAGTTTATCCTGCAGTATCTGTGTAGTGTAACCAATCATGTGTCTTTTTGGGTAGAACAGCAAATTCTGGAGGCTNACACACACACACACACACACACACACACACACACACACATACAACAAATGTCTGCAGACTTGATGTAGTGAATGTTCCTGTGCATGTGAGTGCAGTTGCACTGAAACATGTGAATAATGCATAGTTTTTTTATAACATCCATGTGACTCCATTGTCAGGTCATCAATGACTTGATGATCATGATGTTAGAGACATTTATTGACTGAAAATATATCATAGAAAATTAGTAAATTGCGGAACATTGCTATTTTGACAATTTGATTTTCAAGAAAAAAGGTTTTAGATTTACATAAGTCCTCATTTAAGGGAGGTTCTGCTTTGTTCATAGGTGAAATATGCTAATTTGAACGACAGATCAAATTGTTTTGACTTGGGCTTGGTAGGGACACATGTTAAAATAACTCCTGGTGAATAGTGATGAAGCTATTAGCACTGGGATGATGAAAATTGACTCATCAAAAACCTTAGTGAGATTGAAGATATATATAGTATACTATAATACAAGTATCTTTCGATGTATATAACACATTTTGTACAAGTTGCATGTTTCACAGTAAATAGCAGTAGTGTACTGGGTATACCTGTCAGTGTAAATGGCAGTATGCAGTAGTGTACTGGGTAAACATGCCAGTGAAAATGGCAGTATGCAGTAGTGTACTGGGTAAACATGCCAGTGAAAATGGCAGTATGCAGTAGTGTACTGGGTAAACATGCCAGTGAAAATGGCAGTATGCAGTAATGTACTGGGTAAACATGGCACTGTAAATGGCAGTATGCAGTAGTGTACTGGGTAAACATGCCAGTGAAAATGCCAGTATGCAGTAGTGTACTGGGTAAACATGCCAGTATACATGGCAGTATGCAGTAGTGTACTGGGTAAACATGTCAGTGAAAATGGCAGTATTCAGTAGTGTACTGGGTAAACATGCCAGTGAAAATGGCAGGATGCAGTAGTGTACTGGGTAAACATGCCAGTATACATGGCAGTATGCAGTAGTGTACTGGGTAAACATGCCAGTATAAATGGCAGTATGCAGTAGTGTACTGGGTAAACATGCCAGTGTAAATGGCAGTATGCTAGACATGCCAGTGTAAATGGCAGCTGGTATTATGTATCTTTCACTAATGCACAAAAGCATTGCTTTCAAATTCAATGCCTGCAGCTTTAAACGAGTCAAAAACTGATAATTGATTAATTTATTTAAATTTGCCTTGTGATTATACATACTTTGTGAATATTGGATTTTACTTGAGCCAGACAAGAATTACTGCAGTATGTCAATCCAACCATAGGAAATATGCAAGAAAACCAAGTGTCTATTGATTGTTAGATGGAAGTGGGCCTGGGTGTGTGTGAGGGTTTATACCATGCTAACCTCACTCTAGATATGGCCTGTAGATGTCCGCTTTATGTGCATTCTGCAAGAATGTAATTAAAGGCACAATGTTTTTATTGCGTTTTTGTCAGAGACATTAGCATCTTATGTCATTTACCAGTCTTACTTGATCACTGTGTTACATATTACATGAAAAGTAAGAGTAGCTGATTGGATCCAGTTGTTATGGCATTTCATACAATAAACTGGTTTGTTACTATTTTGTTTAAATGGATTTATTGTCATATGATTTTCTGAGTACTCCTGATTATTTATAACATTTAATACATTAAGTACGTTATTTTCTGCATTAATGGGTTTCTTCATATCTTAATGTACACTTGACAAAGTATGATTTGTATGCATATTCCAAGTGAGTTGGCGCAATTAAAGTACAAATGATCATCAGAGAGAAGAAGTGAATAATTAGCCTCTGCCTTCTTTAGTCTACTTCTTAGAGTGATTTAGCGGGGAGTACACCAGGATACTAGTGAAAGCAGTGGCATGAATTGCAAATGATTTGTAAATATGGGTGATTCATATTTGATGAAGTAGATGGAATTCCATCTAGCTATTTGATGATCATGGGGTCCACTGTAAACCGGTTGGCACTTAGGACTGGGAGGCTCCTGGGAACATTTAGTATTGATGAATGTGAGGAGGAACCATTAGGAGAAATAGTGTTTTGGCTGCGGATGCTGGGGAGGCATTGCTTGTCCTCATCCCTGGACACTGCTGCTGTATAGAACATTGGCATTTGGTGGGGGAGCAGGACTCAGCCAAACAATCAGCGACCATGTACGGGTATAATACTGCCTCACTGAGGACGAACCGATGCCTACTGTGGGGATTAGCTGGTATTACAGACCATTAGGATCATTGGTATCAGACATATATAATTGTCTGGTCATTGGAATCAATTGATATTACATGTGTGGATACGAGCTGTCAGCTGTAAATTTGGATAATTTCCAGTTACATAACAAATCTATTGGTAGTCTATGTATGTATCAAGTAATAAATCACAACAAATAAAAACTGTGTACCATATCGGCCTTAACAGACATTGTATAATTAATTTCTACTTGTTTCATTATCATTGCTGATTATGAATTGTGTAGTAAACGATAAATAAATGCAATATGAACTATTACAAAAGGTATGGGGATGCTCACAACAGAAAAAAGGGGGTGCTTATGAGAGAAATGGTGTTTTTTAGGTTAATTACGATTCAGCAATCCTGATTATGAGTGATTCAGTGCCAACATATCAATAAAACAAAAAAAAATGTTATTACACAACATAGACAAAATCATGTTCTTATTCTCTGATGCGGTCACAACACGCCAAGACAAATGCAGATTTGAGGAGATTTTTGTGAGACCAAGAACATAAGACTATTGCACATAATATAATAAACAGTTCATCATCTTGTGAAACCACAGCCAGCTAATGGAATGGCTCAATTAGAGGCTGATACAGGACATATCATGTTGACAGTCAACCAGCATGTCATATGTACATGCATACAATAAACATTTGTCAATCCTTAAAAAAATGAGAAATACAACAATACATAGACGACTTAAATCATGCTAAGTACAGTCACTGATGGAGCGCTGAGAGGGCGTCCATGCTCTTGTTCAATGCAGGATATGGTTTATATGTTATACGAATTAAAACATTTTTTTGGTTGCAGCTGTGAAGCAAATGTGCCCTGTTAATCATGAATTTGAACTAATCTTGGGTGTATTGTTGATAGATATAGATAGAACAGAGACCTAGTAACCTGCTGCCAATCCCCAGATGACCTAGCTTAGCTTATTCATACAACAGTAGCACACACCCATCGCACAAGACTTCCTTTGCTGTGGCCTACAAAGAATAAACTGTGTGGTTTGGGTTCATCTTCCGAAACAAACTATGATAGGGGATTGGTAGGCAGAGACGATTGTTTACCTAAGTTATAGAACAAGAATATATTCACTTAAATAGTACACGACTCATTTGTGAATAATTTTACATTTTGACTTTTAAAACCTATAATCTACAGATCTTATTTTTTCAAGAACTCAAAGCTGCTTTAGTTGCACTGATTAGATAAATATGAAAGTTGTAAAATAACTAACACAATAAAACTTTCTACTGTCTCATTAAAACTCTTCTTGCAATTTTATCTAAATAAGTGTTGGTAGCGAAACCTGAAACACATACTTTTTGTGATTAGCCTGTAAAAATATGTATAACCTGTAAGATTGAAGATAGCTACAGATCAATGGATCACTGAACCAAATTAAAGAATAAAATGTTATGTAAATTCCAATCTGTATATATTCTATCTTTGTGACCTTTCACAGTATATAAAGTTGCTCTGTGTATGAATGTACATTGGCAGTGTAAGATAGTACAGTGTATACATATTAGACATATACTCTCGGGTGATCTGAGTAGTGTTTCCTGTTTTGTTAAGGGAAGGTCTGCTGCCATTTCCTGTTCACGTCTATAAACACCCCTCTATATGACGTGTGTTAGTACCCCATTTGTTCTAATCTTCCCACATTGTTTATCTTGTACTTATAACTTGAGTTAGTGTTATGACAAAATATTATGAAGTCCAAATTGTTATGGTAACCAACATTTAGAGTAAAGGTTTAAGTATAGGATTAAGAAACAAGGGGACCATTTATTGAACAGGTATTTCTGAAAAGATTTAAAGTGCTAATCTGTACTGAATAAAAGACTAGTAGACTGTACGGTTGACGCCATTTTCGCGCTTCATGCCATTATTACAAAATCTCTAAATGATAGTAAACGTTTATATTGTTGTTTTGTTGACTATAAGAAAGCGTTCGACTCCGTCGATCATTGTAAATTGTGGTATAAATTGTCAAAATTAGGAGTTCGAGGAAGGATGTTATCAATTTTGAAAGCCATGTATAAAAAAGTTAAGACATGTGTCTCATCTAAGGGAAGATGTTCCGATTTTTTTGCAAACAACATGGGTCTTGCCCAAGGGGAAATTTTATCCCCAATTATGTTTTCAATGTATGTAAATGACTTTGAAAATGACTTTATTGCTAACGGTGTTAAACCGTATGATTTTGGAGAACTCAGTCTCTTTTTATTAATGTATGCGGATGATTTGGTGCTACTTGCAGAATCAGCCAATGAGCTACAGAATATGTTAAATAGTTTGTCTATATATGCGAACTCATGGAAATTGACCGTTAATACGGCAAAAACTAAGATTGTTGACTTTAGAAATGGAGGCTGCTTACGAAATAACGAGGAATGGTTCTTAGATAGAAAAAAAATTAGAAGTCGTTGAACAGTTTACTTATCTAGGTATTGATTTTAAATGGAACAATAACTTTAATATTGTACAAAAGCAATTATCCGGGCAAGGTCGAAAGTCAGTATTTGCCTTATATACAAAATGTAAAAATATGAATTTAAACTGCCATACTTTGATTAAACTTTTTGACACATATGTTACCAGTATACTGTGTTACGCATCTGAGGTATGGGGCTCGTGCAAAGGCATAGATATTGAGAAAGTTCACCTGGAATTTTGCGAAAGGATTTTATGTGTTAAGAAGTCAACATGTAATGTAATGGTCTATTTTGAATCGGGTAGATTTCCGATTGTACATACCAGACACTATAATTTAATTAAGTACTGGTTCAAGCTTTTAAATACTAAGAACTGTGTTCTTAAAACTGCCTATGATGAACTCATGTATATGCCAAAGCGAAATACTGTTTTTAATTGGGTAACTTTTGTGAAAGACAAACTTTTTTCACTCGGTCTTGGCGAAGTGTGGCTGAATCAAAATAATGTGAACTTGTCTGAAGCCCTGCCAATTATTAAACAGAGAATCTTTGATAACGCACGGCAAGAATTGTTTGAATTATTAGAGAATTCCTCGAAATGTTTTTTGTATAGACATTTAGTTGATAATTTAACATTACAACAATATTTATGTAAATATATTCCAAAGCGAAATAGAATTGCTCTAACTAGGTTACGTTTATCAGCGCATACGCTGTATATTGAAACCGGGAGATATCGAAACATTGTAAGAAATGAACGTATATGCAGAATTTGTAACTCTGAAGATATTGAAGACGAATACCATCTTTTGTTCATTTGTCCATTTTATCAAGTTTTAAGCGAAAGACGTATAAAATTGTACTACTGGAAAAAAACATCTGTTTTCAAGCTGATTCAATTATTAAGCACAACGAACGTTAAAGAATTAACTATGTTCAGTAAATATATATATGATGCCACCCAGTTGAGGAATAGCATGATATAATGTTAAAATATATGTAACTACATGCATTTTTTGTCCATTCTCCACTGCGTTATTGCAGTGTCTGCCTCTGTATTTATATGTATTGTGTCCATACTGATGAGCTGTAAAGCTCAAAGTCAATAAATGAATTTGAATTTGAAAATCCAGAACAGCTGAAAGATATTTGGTCTAAAATATTGTTGGGCAAAGGGGACACATCATTGTATAAATGGGAGGTGTAACCCCAACCCCCCTCCAACTTCCCTTTGGGGCGGAGGAACAATGTCAAATAGGTGAAATAGAGGTAAATTTTAAAACCCTTCTCCTGTACAGATGAAGGAAGTTAAATAAAATTTTGTCTTGAGCATGCATCTTTGGGACTATGCAGGGACTCAACTTGTATAAACTATAGAGTGTGCGGCCCACATGGGGCAGAAGGATGGAGCCAGACGGGATAAGTATGTCATAACTTGGAAAACGATTGAGATTCATAAATTTATCCATGAATACCCATACATGAAATCATTAGAAAAAAACAAATTCACACAACCAGAATTTGTCTTGCCCTTAATTCCTACACCAGGTATGAGGTTCAGTAGGGAAATTAGGTCATATATCTTGGAAACAGTGGAGATCTCCACCCTTTGACCTTATATACAATTGCTAAGCATAAGCAATATAATTTTGCTACTGGGATTGGCTTGGGGGTTCAGCTTCACCCCAGTGGACTTACTCCTGGGTCATTACATGGAAACAGTTGAAATCCCCCACCCTATAACCATGAATACAAAATTGCTGAGCCTGAAGATATGAATACTTTCTTGCTACAATATACTAAGATTAGCCCCAGGTCTAGCTAGACCTGGTCCATTTGGACTTACTTCCTATAGTAGATAAGTCTTAAAATGAATGACCACTGTCATGTTGTTGGAGTCCTGCCTTCTCCCATAGACTAACTCCTTGTTACAGCTTATAATTGTTGCACTATTTTGAAATAAAAACACAAAACAAAAGTGAAAATATAATTCCAGGTAACCTATTAGACCCCTGGGCCCCCTGTCTCACCAGCTACAATTAACTGGAACTGCAGGATAATTTTGTGTGAAAAATGTGTAGCCATATGTGAAATTGTATTGGACTTCTTTAAAACCTTTATATTGATTAAACACTCCACCTACATTATGCAGTGATGATATGTATCTGTTCTGGAAACATGGATATGACCTACATTTGTCATTTCCTTATTGACTGGACACTACTGGACCTTGACATGACTGACAAGGAAGTTTTTGTAATCGGCTCTATGCTGTTTAAATGCTGTTGTGACCTTGTGAAGCCATTGCTGTTTCTAGGAGTGTGACAGATACAACCCTGAGTCATGTTTAATGGTTGTGAACGATCCCAGTAAAGTGTATTATCACTGTTCCCATTTCCTCCTAAACACTAAGTTAGAGGACATTTCCCACAACGATGTGTATCTCAAAGTCATTGACAATAAAAATGAATGTAGTGATCTTAAAAAATCTTCAAATTCAATTGTCACAAGACATTTTCTATAAGATGTCCAGTAATTGCCTTTAAAATATAGAGTATTCAGTATTGATCACAGATAAAGTAATTTTAGTCATTTGATTGTCATTAGTTTGACTTAATAGGAATACATAGATATTTCTTTGAAACATGTAAACTTGATCAGTATGCAAGGTGCATAAATGTCAATTTTTATGGTATAAGTTTGTCTGTTACTACCAATTGTTAGTTCTAAGTTAGTGTGGGGGAATAAGTTTGTGTGTGACTTACAATTTTAATTAAATTTTGTTGCGGTTGCTTCCATAAGTCCTACGACTGAGTTTGATCAGGTTAAGATACATTACAGAGTTGTCTCACCTTAATGTTATTTATCATCGTAAATGTTTGATAAGCCTCTCCCGGGGGCTGTTGTTAAAAAACAAGTTGATCGATCTACACACTTACTACACGAGTCTCCAGAACATTAATCAGATAAAACTCTAACTTATATTTATTGAGTTTGATGCTGTGACAAGCTGGATCGTACATTTATATTAGTTTTCACCACATTACTTAGGCTCGTCAGTTGTGACCTGTGTGATCAATATTGTTAACTCTGACACTGCCTGTGTTGTCTGTAGCACCCTGTTGTGTAATGGTAAAGGTAATGTAAGAATGCAAACCTGAATTATTTATGTCGTTGAATACACATTGTACCTATAATACATCTTTTTTTTTTACCGTTACACAGGTAATGCCAAAACAGTGCGAAATGACAACTCCAGTAGATTTGGGAAATTTATGCAAGTGTGTTTTGATGATTCGTGCCAGATTAAGGGTTGTATAGTACAAGACTACTTGCTAGAACAGTCCCGTATCACATTCCAGTCACCAAACGAACGGAACTATCATGTGTTCTATCAGTTTATTGCCGCTGCTCAGGCGGCACCCGACCTCAAGGAACAGTTCCACATACAACCGGTGGAAAGTTACGCCTACCTCAATCAAAGTGGCTGCTATGTTCTCAATGGTGTCAATGATTTGACCATGTTTGACCGGCTACGACTGGCCATGAATGTTCTCAACATTCCCCAACAAATGTCCGACGGGATTTTCTCGGTGCTATCTTCCATCCTGTTGCTGGGTAACCTGCGGTTTGGGGATGTAGTGGAGGGTGAAGGGAGCGAGGTGCTGGAGGAGGATTCTGGGGTTCTTGCCACCATCTGTGACATGTTAGGCTTTCCTGCTGAGGACCTCACCAAAGCCTTGCTCTTCAGGCAGATCCAGGTCCGCGGGACTGTCACCAGTATACCCTTCAGGTTCCAGGAGGTGAGTATAGGTCCGCGGCACCATCACAAGTACAGACTTAAGTCCAAGGAAGTTATTATAGTTTTATGGTACTATCATTAGTATAAATTTTAAAATTCAAGATCTAGAACGTAAGTACAGGTCAGCGACATCGTCACCAGTATATACCAAATTTAACAGGATTCATTTACCTTGTAAAACATCTAGATTGACAAATAGAAATGTGTTCTGTAGAAAATTTGCTGCATTGAAAGTTATACAAAACCATAAAATATTCTTTCAAAAGTGAACTGTGGTGCTTAAAATAAGGGAACTATTATTCAAATTAATTTCAATCTTAAGTTAGTTTAGAGTTGCATGGGGATATATATATACATAGGCCATGGCAAGAGGACAAACCTATTGAATTCAAGGTTCAAGGTCATGGGTAAAAGATATGTTTTAATGTAGGCACAGTACCTTGTAAACAGGATAATGCAAAAGCTCAATCCAATGATTGGACATTTTCTGGTAGGCACATCTTGTCACCAATCTTCAATTTCATTTCTAAATTGTGATAAGATTCTTAAAATGGTAAAATATAAAAAAAAAAAAAAACTGAAAATGCTTAAGGGTTTGATATTAAGTGCAGAGTAAAAATTCTCCTGCCATAATACATAGGCACTAACAATAACAAAATTTATTTAGATTTAGTTAGATAAAAAGTTATTAGAAATTCTCCCTTTAGTTTACCTGTTCTCACCTGTATACTGATGATCTACAACTGGATGTCTCGTGTTGAGCTGACAGGTTCACAATTATTAAAGATAGATACAAAATATATTTTGATACCACGTACGTTCCAAAATAAATGTTTTAAATTTTTAACAAATTGAATTAGAAATTAGTCGAAATTATTAAGTGTTGGAAGAGTTAGATATATATTACCAGTAAATGATTGATAACAGCTTTGTGAATATCTCAGGATAAATCCTGTAATAATTCATTATATTTGATCAATTTGTGATGGAACTCCTTCTCTTTAAGAAATGTGTTAAAATGTATGGTAATGTATTGCTTTCACTTGAAGACCCAACTCAAAAAAAGTGGTAAAATTTATGGCAATGTATTGCTTTCACTTGAAGACACAACTCAAAAATTACAATATTTTACTGTAAAGTTTCCAGCACATTGATGTAAATGCTGATAACTGTGGTGGTTGTGACGATGAACAGTGGAGGCAGCAGTCAGTACAGAAGTCTCATGTGTTCATTGTCAGCCTGTGGCGACTCCCTCCTAATGGGGTTAATGTAGTACAGTTAGCCAACACAGGTTACAGTGATACAGTACTAAAACAGAACTACTCCAAACACTTCCAACACAGGTTACAGTGATACAGTACTAAAACAGAACTTTAGGTTTCATCACTCACTGACACCTTTAAATTTGGGATGTGATGGCCTTGAGATTTAGATGTTTTTTTTCCCCTTATTTGCTGTCTGTCCATAAATCTTTTGTTTTCACTGTGATCCTATATTATAATTATATCATTACAAAGGTTCCTTATGAAATGGAAATCATGAAATTACTTGTACCAAGCAGCAAAGTATTAGTTGTACATCTGCTTTAAAGATTTAGTTTCCTATCCTTTTAAAAATGGTTCATATATCTGCCCCTTTATTTAAAAACAAAAAATATTTTGGAAAACTTCTCCTTGACTACCAGAGTGATTTCAGTGAAACTTTATATATATGATTAGTATCTCATGTTATAAACTTTCATTAGTAGTTTTAATCATTTCAACATATTTGCAGAGTTATGCCCCTTTACATTAAAAAATGGTATTAGTAATTAGTATATTACGTATGAGGTTGCTTGTGTGACATCATGATCAGGAGAATACTCATGTAGATCTTCTATATATGTATTAACAGTAACAATTGACGAGGTTGACGGAATGTGAGGCGTGGTGTCCATGGTCTAACACATGTCACAGAGTGTAATACTCTACAACTTCTAGATGATTTCAATGATGGGGTCTATTGTACACCATGAAGTTGGAAGCCAAGTAGGAGATTGAGTAATAAGTGGACAGTTGATGTCAGAGTTGTGTTACACAGCTACTTTGATGGTGACGTTTGAAAAACTTAATTGCCGTATCACGGTACTTAAAGGTTCATTCACATCACAGTGTACAACACAGTACAGTATCAGAGGATCCCTTAATTATGTAACATACTGTATTGGTTCTAATTAAAGCCTGGGCAATTATCAAAACACATATATATGTACATGAAAAAATGAAAATAGAGAGAGGGCTTTTATTAGAACCAAAGATCACAACCAGTCATCATAAAGTTAGGGCGTGGGTGATAGTTGGAGACAAATCAAGTAAAATCAGGCAAAGGATATAGAAGTGGCAGGGCGGGAAAAGCTGCCCTACAAAAAAGTAAATATGCTGAAAAAAAGCTGCCCTACAAAAAAGTAAATATGCTGAAAATAAAGTCAAATAAAACCACCAGTTATATCTATATTTGTATAATTGATGTTGCGGTTCTTGTGTTTGACAGGCAAGTGAGAACCGCCATGCTATGGCCAAGGCCCTGTACTCTCGTACCTTTGCCTGGCTGGTGGACGCCATCAACAAGTGCACCAACCCAGGCCTTAACCAGTTTAAGTTCCTTGGCGTACTTGACATCTTTGGATTTGAAAACTTTCAGGTATATATTTATCGGAGTTATGTAATGGAGAAATTGTTGCATACAATTAACAAACTTCCCATGCCAGTGTTGATATATTTTGAAATTATATATATATATGTTTAGCATTAGCTTGGACTTCATCCCTTCACTGTTGAGGAATTTGAAGACTGTTTCAGTCACACAGATGTAGAAGGAAGAACTGTTTTGTCTGGCCTAAGAAAAATGTCAGAGACACGCTGCCTTGCCCACACAAAAATAAAAGACATCAACTTGTCTGGCTTTTGACAGATGTGTCAGAGACTTTTCGCGATGGTTATCATTTTGCCATTGGTGATATCATATGGGGGTCTGGGTTCTTTTGTAGAGTTCAAAAGTCCAGTTTATGAAAGGTTATATGCAGGCATTTTAAACTTCTTTACATTGAAGTTGATAGAAAATCTGAACAATTATAATATCACTTTAGACTTTATCCCATTTCTTTTGTTCATTTTGATCACATATTTCAAAATTGTGTTCATGAACAGTTAGGATACAGTATGAACTTATAAAGATTGTATTTGTCAATGAGTAAAATGTAAGTAATATACCCTGTGGTAATGATGACAAAATACACCTGTTATCAGTATAAAATATTTCAATACCTTAGTAAAGAGTACCATGTGATTTTGTATGAAATGTAGATCAACTCATTGGATATATTTACAGACAAACAGCTTTGAGCAGCTCTGCATCAACTATACAAACGAAAAACTCCATAGATTCTTCAACCACTACGTATTTGCCTTGGAGCAGGAACTGGTATGTATTAAACACCAATAGAACTGGTGCATTTAGGGAGTTTAACAGACATATTCCTTTAGAACAGGTACTTGTTATAGAACATTGGAGTTACTATTGAACTAGGATGGTGATTTAGAGAAATGACCCTCCACTTGTACAGAACTGGGGATGTGTTCCTGGTTATGTAGGTATATACTGACTGGTATTCAGTAGGGCTCCATACTAAGGGAATTTTAAGGAATTCTGGACTATGATTTGTAACTTTTGTGTTTTATATACACAGTGAGCATTATAAGCCTTTATGTAAGTACATTATGTATTGTAATATTATTGTTTTAGTTGAGATATAATGGGACCAGTAATGAAGAGTTCAGAGATTGAGTTTTAGTTTTGGGAAAATGTTTCAATAATATGCCAAGAGGAGATTAATAGAGTCTATCATATGTAAGGAGGCAGTACTCAAAACGGATCACCTTTTGCAAAAATACTTGTAAATCAATAAATGTGTCAGCAAATCAGTTATTACAATGATGTAGCCTTAGAATAGATAGTCATGCCTTGATCTGATTTGGGTCCTGACATTCGCAAAGTACGAAAACGCTGATTGGTGACTTCAGAGCGTTCTATAAATATCTCAAGTGCGCCCCAGGTGCTTATTTCGTTTGTAAGAACACCCATCAATATTCTTTCTTTGATACAACCATAAATGAATATAATTCCTCCCCAGATTTTTCAATGAATTAATAAAATGATGGTTTGGTGATCCAATTTGTGTACTGTCACCTTATATGTAGGTATGTGGGACATGGATATTCTACCTGAGGGTGTAGAATTTAGGTCAGAACCAAGGCTTTGTCCATACAAGTAGCCCACATGGGTGTTCTGCATTGGACACCTATATCTTTCATATGAACAGGTGGGGAAAATATTGATAAACTATTTTCTCATTAATATTAGATTAAATCGTTTTCTCCTAATGATTATGTCACTGTTGGCTATTTTGTTGTGTGACTTTTATTGTTTGTCTTACAGTACAAGGAAGAGGACATATCTTTTGCACACATCACCTTTACTGATAACACAGACTGTGTGGAACTCCTGGAGAAAGTAGGTCACACTTAAGTCAGACATGAATCATACCAACACTTACAAAATATATCTCTGTATTGTCTAATAACTCTAAAAATGAATATAGAAAAGTCCAAGACCAGGACACATTTTTGATATCACTAATGTATGTATGATGTTGATTTGTTTTCAGCTAATTGCTTGAATCTGATAATTTGATTGTGTAAATACACCCTAACACATACACATACACCCTAATACATACACATACACCCTAACACATACACATACACCCTGATACATACACATACACCTTAACACATGCACATACACCCTAACACATACACGTACACCCTAATACATACACGTACGCCCTAATACATACACATACACCCTAACACATACACATACCCCCTAACACATACACGTACCCCCTAACACATACACGTACACCCTAATACATACACGTACACCCTAATACATGCACATACACCCTAACACATACACGCACACCCTAATACATACACATACACCCTAACACATGCACATACACCCAAACACATACACGTACACCCTAATACATACACATAAACCCTAACACATACACGTACACCCTAACACATAAACGTACACACTAATAAATACACATACACCCTAACACATAAACGTACACCCTAATACATACACGTACACCCTAACACATACACGTACACCCTAACCCATACACGTACACCCTAATACATACACATAAACCCTAACCCATACACGTACACCCTAATACATACACATAAACCCTGACACATACACATAAACCCTAACACATACACGTACACACTAACACATACACATACACCCTGATACATACACATACACCCTAACACATACACATACACCATAACACATACACGTACACCCTAACACATACACGTACACCCTAAAACATACACGTACACCCTAATACATACACATAAACCCTAACCCATACACGTACACCCTAATACATACACATAAACCCTAACACATAAACATACACCCTAACACATACACGTACACCCTAATACATACACGTACACCCTAATACATACACGTACACCCTAACACGTACACATACACCCTAATACATACACATACACCCCAACACATACACATACACCCTGATACATACACATACACCCTAATACATACACATACGCCCTAATACATACACATACACCCTAACACATACACATACCCCCTAACACATACACGTACACCCTAATACATACACGAACACCCTAATACATACACATAAACCCTAACACATAAACATACACCCTAACACATACACGTACACCCTAACACATACACATACCCCCTAACACATACACATACACCCTAACACATACACGTACACCCTAATATATACACATACACCCTAATACATACACATACACCCGAATACATACACATAAACCCTAACACATACACATACACCCTAATACATACACGTACACCCTAATACATACACAGAATCCCTAACACATACACATAAACCCTAACACATACACGTACACACTAACACATACACATACACCCTGATACATACACATACACCCTGATACATACACATACACCCTAACACATACACATACCCCCTAACACATACACGTACACCCTAATACATACACGAACACCCTAATACATACACATAAACCCTAACACATACACGTACACCCTAACACATACACATACACCCTGATACATACACATACACCCTGATACATACACATACACCCTAACACATACACATACACCCTAACACATACACGTACACCCTAATACATACACATACACCCTAACACATACACATACACCCTAACACATACACATACACCCTAACACATACACGTACACCCTAATACATACACATACACCCTAACACATACACATACACCCTAACACATACACATACACCCTAACACATACACGTACACCCTAATACATACACATACACCCTAACACATACACATACACCCTAACACATACACATACACCCTAACACATACACGTACACCCTAATACATACACATACACCCTAACACATACACATACACCCTAACACATACACATACACCCTAACACATACACGTACACCCTAATACATACACATACACCCTAACACATACACATACACCCTAACACATACACATACACCCTAACACATACACATACACCCTAACACATACACATACACCCTAACACATACACATACACCCTAACACATACACATACACCCTAACACATACACATACACCCTAACACATACACATACACCCTAACACATACACATACACCCTAACACATACACATACACCCTAACACATACACATACACCCTAACACATACACATACACCCTAACACATACACATACACCCTAACACATACACATACACCCTAACACATACACGTACACCCTAATACATACACATACACCCTAACACATACACATACACCCTAACACATACACCCTAACACATACACATAAACCCTAACACATACAAGTACACCCTAATACATACACATACACCCTAACACATACACATACACCCTAACACATACAAGTACACCCTAATACATACACATACACACTAATACGTACACATATACCCTAATACATACACATACACCCTAATACATACACATACACACTAACACATACACATACACCCTAACAGATACACATACACCCTAACACATACACCCTAAGACATACACATACACCCTAACACATACCCGTACACCCTAATACATATACATACACCCTAACACATACACATACACCCTAACACATACACGTTCACCCTAACACATACACATACAACCTAACACATACACGTACACCCTAACACATACACCCTAACACATACAGAAGAACTGATGAGGAGTTAAGTTAAGGCTGCTCCCACATTCTACTGATAGCTTTGAATACAGAAATATTCGTCATTCCTTGAAAATTGAATGAGTAATTTCTGTGATATTAAAAAGGCCCTTTACAAATTTTACATAATGAAAAATACATATTCTATTTGTTTTCTCTACAGCCTCCCAGGTGTATACTCAAGATTCTGGATGAAGAATGTAGATTTCCTCAGGTGAGTTGTACAAAAATAGGAGTTGTTGTGAAGGGCAGTAATTTGCTTGGTGTTGTCTCCCTTTGCAAGGAAGTCCACCGTAACTTGCATGTTATATTTATGCAAAAATGTTGTCTTTAAGTATCAGAATTCGTGACTCTGAAGATAATTTAACTCTATGCATATTAAATATTATATGTCAATTCAAAATAACACATCACATATGTCATCAATCAGATAACTTTCTTTGTTTCACTTTGTCATTATAGGAATTTGTTAATGATGAATTTTCTGTCAGTAAAATGAAATTAAAAAAATAATTGCTAGTTTGAAAAGACCTTGAACATTGCTTCAATTTATGAAAGTTTTTTTTGAAAAGTGCCTAATGAATTAAAAAAAAAAAAGAATAGAAAAAACAATTCAATTGCCTTGAATAATTGAAAAATCACTAGAAATTCGGGGAAATGAAATGAAGGCCTACATTATATGAATATCATCTGGAACCATTACTGATGTTCTTTCCTTCTGTAGGGTACAGACAAGTCATACCTGTTGAAGCAGCATGAGGCGTTTGAGAATCATTCGTGTTATATCAAGGGTAAGGACAGGCGGACGTGGGAGGTGGAGTTTGGGGTGCGACACTACGCAGGCGTAGTGCGGTACCGTGCCCAGGGCTTCCTCGACAAGAACAAGGACACACAGCAGGACCAGCTGTTTGAACTCATGTACAACTCAAACAATGCTTTTGTAGCGGATCTCACAAGGTTTCAGGTCAGTTTAATTTGGAACTTGAGTCTATATAACTGACTAACTGAGGACACACCATCTTGTTAGATAATACATCACACTTCATCTATCATCTATTATAATATGTTAAATGTGTTTGAAAGTTTGCAATGTTTGGTTGTAAAATGAGCCAAAATATCAGTTTCTTCATTTTTCGGGATAGAAAACGTAATAGTAAATGGAGAACATCATGCTTGCACATATTTTTACAAGAAATACAAAAACAGCTATAATCTGAAGAAATTGTTTCAAAAATTCACAAGGAACACCAAAACAATTATGATCTGAAGAATTTCTTGCAAATATTTATCATAGTGTGTGTCCAGCACTTTACTAAAATGACAATCTGAATGAAACATTAAAATATATACTGTACATATAGACTTTATCTGTAGTTAACATGTAATTGTTTGCATGTGTTGACAGGATCTCCTGGGAGTTCGACTGGAAGATCTTGGAGGTAGACAGACAATATCTCGTACATCTCGAGGCAAGCCAACAGTTGGGGACACATTCAAACACCAGTTGTCTGCCCTTGTGGACATTCTCAATCTCACCAACCCATGGTACGGAAATGAAACAAAAAATATCTTATATAGCATGGAAATAGAAATTTCCTCATATCATTTAATACATTCAAAATACTGTTTTGATAGGACCTGCGAGGTTTGTAATACTGTCTTATGTATATAGTTATTATAAAAAAAATACTGTAAAAACAGGGAATAATTTGGTCAGGCTATGAGGTGATAATTATAGTTGAACACGAGTACTTTTATCATAGGTGACTTCCCCATGTATTTAATTTCGTATTTTACACATTGTTAACTGGAGTTATCATCCCAGGTCTTAACCTGACCAAATCGAAAAATCATCCCTTAAATCAGCTTAATTAATAACAACTTATTTTATGCAACATCACTAAAGACAGAATATAATACATGATTTGTTGCCTGGTAGGAACATTGTTATGTTGTAAGGTAACACCACTGTATGTTACCTTCTAATTGTGTTGTGTACCTTGATAGCCAGGATATAGCCCCTGGGGTATGTACAGAGCAGAAAAATGTTTTGGGTCACTTTGGAATGTCGTCTTATTTACAAAGTCTGCTTTTCACTGTGGTCTCTATAAAGAAATTATCGGAAAAATATTTTCTTAAAATGTTCCATAATGATTTCAGTTCTGAACTTACAGCCTGTTAATCTATCATATGTTGTAGGTATGTCAGATGCCTGAAGCCGAACGCTGGTAAAAAGCCTGACAATTATGTAGATGAGGAGGTTCTTACACAGCTTAGCTACTCCGGCATGTTGGATATCATCCGCATCAAAAGAGAGGTATGTTTCACTACATTGCTTCTACACTGGCCACTTTGATCTACCTATTTCTAATCCAAGATTTAAATCATTCAGTGTAAAGAATATATAGAAACTTTATTCATTTTACAACAATTATAAAACAAATTTTACCAACTTATATTGATAACACTTGTTGGCCTGGATGGAAGTCGGTGTAGGGTTTTAATGTGGGAGGAAAACAGAGTACCCAGAGGAAACCTAAGTAGTTGGGCAGTTGACCTTATCTCTTTTGATGTCCAATTAGGGAATCGAGCCCCAGCTGTTTTGGAGAAAAACGAGTGTGAAAATGGAGAAAGTCAATCTCCAGCCCTCCACATATTCAGTCAGCCCTGTGATATATCCGACAATCTCCAGCCCTCCACATATTCAGTCAGCCATGTGATATATCCGACAATCTCCACCCCACCACATATTCAGTCAGCCCTGTGATATATCCGACAATCTCCACCCCACCACATATTCAGTCAACCCTGTGATATATCCGACAATCTCCACCCCTCCACATATTCAGTCAGCCCTGTGATATATCCGACAAATAAAATCTGGGGCAAGGAAGTAATTCCAACAAAAACACAGAACACTTTCTTTACATAAGCACAAAATAGAAATGAAATAGGAAATAACTAATATTTAAAAACAATTGGCCTCTCATCTGCTAGCATAAGCCGAAGGCAGAATTTACGCTGACCATCATTGACCAATGATACTGTGTGATATGTAAGAAAGAAATTCCTCCTCTCACCTGCTATGGGAGAAATGCTTGAAATAATTAAGAAAAGGAACATTGAAAAAAAATAAAAATAAAAAATATATATATAGAATGTCTTTAAGAATTAAACAGGACACATCAGTTATGGTTGTACAAACTTTTGACTGTAATATTGCAGGGGTATCCTGTCCATGTTCCTGTGGCGACATTTTTAGAAAAGTATGGGTGTTTGCTGAAGAAGCAGGCCGATCAGGAGGATCCTCGCATGCAGGTCAAGAACATCCTCAATGTACTGAACCTGCCCAGCACTGAGTGGCAGGTCGGCAACTCTCAGGTAATCTCACCTCCTCTACGGGATATATATTTCACACAAGTTATCTCCCTTGCAGTGGTATTCGTTTTAACATTTTGTGCAGCCAAAATATGTTTTAAGTGGCAAAACGTATATGAATTTTTTGGGATGTTAAGAGGGTTAAAACCGGTCAATTGTCTAAATCTCTGTAACTTGGTAGCAAGAAAGAAAAAATTCAAAGAAATAGCAAAAAGAGAAATCAGCTAAAGTTACACACAGCTACCCTTGAAGCCAGACATCTTTCTTCAAGGGACATTACTCTTCTGTATTTAAGCAACACTGAAACGTTTATCGAACAGTTCAAGTAATAAAAGGCTCAATAGAAAATAAGCTGTCACCAGAACAGAAAACTGAAAATTGGAGTGAGTGAACATTGGTCAAACTTGATCCACTAAAAATCACTTCATACGTTGAGTTTAAATGAGCTTATTTAGATTCTGTTGTGTACTCTACCCGTCTGTATTTACTTTTGAAGGTGTTCATGAGAAACTCTGTGTTTGAGCCTTTGGAGGAGAGAAGGTTCCAATTCTTACAGCTCAATACCTTACTCATCCAGAGTGTATGGAGGGGATATGTCTGTCGTAGGGGTGAGTTGTGATGATGTTCATTTATACAGACCATCTTTACAGTTTAGTGGAATTAACAAAATTACATAATGACATGATATTCGAAATATTAAATAATTATTTACTGTCTAAGTATAATAATTAATCAAACTTTCTGAATAAATTTGAGATTTATTGTCCAGCCGCTAATCTGTACTAGTATAGAAAATCCCAGACACCACAGTGGCTTTGTATGGCAGTGACTGTGACACAAAAACAAATATGTTTCAGTGGGAAGCAGGTTTTTGAAAAATAAACTCAGCACAAACTGCAATCGGACATGGGTTAATGATCTGGAGTTTTCTAAAATGTACTTAAAGTTTTTATCAAAAGGTGTTTGATAACAATAATAACTCTAGCTAGATATGATCAACTTGTGTCCACTCAGTAGATAAACATGATATTGTTTCTGAATAAACTAATAAACTGGATTCTGATTTGTTAAACAAGTAACATGATAGTGCATTTCTGTCATTATTTTACGACCCGCATGTCTGGTGATGGTTATAACTACTTACGAGCACTCTCCACTGGAAGTCCTACCTTTCTATAATTTAGTGTGGTGTTCAGTAGTATTGACTACCAGCAATTCTTCCTCGTCAAATCAATAAACACATCGTTGGTCATCAATGCGGCTGCTGACAGTCATGATCAAGTTTTATATATAGAAGCCAGATATAGGATACAGGAAACTATGACTAATATTTACATTTAAGATTGAATTTAGCATCAACAAACACATCATCAAAATTGCCATATTAACATCACTTTTTTATGTTTAGTTAATACTGATCACTATAGATTTAATCAAATTAAATATTTTCTCAATTATAATGTGATATCTTTATACAAGTACAGTACATTTCACCTAATATCACATTTGTTAATGTCACTTTTCAGTTATTATCATGTTTTTTTGATGCACCGTTTTTCCTGCTATATAATCTATGCAATTCAATTCTTTTATTATCACCTGATTTTATGTTGATTTCTCTTAATATCACTTTATTTTGGCCACTGCCACAAAAAAAATACAGGTAAATGGTGGTAATGATTCATGATAAATGCCCTGGGGACCTTCTGTCACACCCTGGACGCATTATGTAAACAATGCCTTGGCCTAACAGGGTATTTTTTACACCTGGCTGACTGTCAAACAATAGGTTACACCTGGCTGACTGTTAAACAATAGGTTGACTTACATACTTGTTAACATGATATTCACCTGTGGTTGGGGAGCTAGGGCAGTCTAACATCTGTAAACTTTTCTAATGCCAAGTGTGATGTATTCTTTCAACTAATTATAACATGTGTAACTATCTTCGATTACACACTTGCAGCAAATATCTAAGGAAATTAACCCATAAAAAGATGTTACTAGAGAAAGAACAGTATATATATCAAGATATAGGTAAATATTTACCAAGTCTCATGTTTACAATTGAATTTGATGCAGAATACCAGCCAAACACTTGTATGCCTACATCACTACTGCAGTAAACAATCATAATTACAATCGTACTGATCGTCAGTTTGCTACTTAACAATATGAAATGTAACTGCGTACTGAAATGAAATACAAATAACAAATTTATTTCTATACTTATATCTATATTTCAACTAGGGTATAGAACAAGGTTAGTTACAAAATATCAATCTTCTTCATAGAGCCACATCACTTAGGCATGAGACTAAGTTCACTTCCGGTTTTGAGGGTTGAAAAACATCAGAAAATATGTATTCTGTTTATGTCATGTTTCGGTTAATATCATGTTTTTTCTCTCTGACAAATGGGAAGTGATATTAAGAGGAATCTACTGTAATAGCCTATTATAGTATCATATCTAAGTAATTGCCTATCGCAAAGTATCATATCTAACTGTAATGTAATATTTCTACAAGTTATATCATATTTAATTGTAATACTCCTTCACGAGTAATAGCCATATTCTATGTGCCAGTAATAGCCTATTCTCTGTGCCAGTTATAGCCTATTCTCTGTGCCAGTAATAGCCTATTCTCTGTGCCAGTAATAGCCTATTCTCTGTGCCAGTAATAGCATATTCTCTGTGCCAGTGATAGCCTATTCTCTGTGCCAGTAATAGCCTACTCTCTGTGCCAGTAATAGCCTATTCTCTGTGCCAGTAATAGCCTATTCTCTGTGCCAGTTATAGCCTATTCTCTGTGCCAGTAATAGCCTACCCTCTGTGCCAGTAATAGCCTTCTCTCTGTGCCAGTAATAGCCTGCTCTCTGTTCCAGTATTAGCCTACTCTCTGTGCCAGTAATAGCCTATTATCTGTGCCAGTAATAGCCTATTCTCTGTGCCAGTTATAGCCTATTCTCTGTGCCAGTAATAGCCTACCCTCTGTGCCAGTAATAGCCTATTCTCTGTGCCAGTAATAGACTATTCTCTGTGCAAGTAATAGCCTACTCTCTGTGCCAGTAATAGCCTACTCTCTGTGCCATTAATAGCCTATTTTACAATAGAGTATAGGTTATTTAGGGGCAATGTGATAGCATTTGAGCTGACTTAACCATTTTCCAGTCTGAGGTGTGACAAACAAGATAGTGGGAATACTTCTGCATCCGTTGCTGGATATATACAGGCGGAGGTTCCTCTGTAAAATGTATGTTTGGTAGCAAAGATATTTATTGTTCTGTTGTTGGAAACTTAAACAAATTATTCCTGAAAGAATAATAGACTTCATACATTTATACTAAACTGTACCATATCCTGATTTGGGAATTACACAGGTGGAAAAGTAACTGTCTTAACCAGGATGAATCAGTGACTATTTTAGGTTTTGTTTGGGATATCAGGGATCAATCTAGACTTGATTCACTACCGTTTATGGGTAGTTTCCCCTACAGAAGAAAATTCCCGTGTTCTTTGAAATTCCCCCTATGTGCTTCAAAATTCCCCTATTTCAACAAGAAAATAGATGTTTTTTCTTCAAAATATATCCCCTATATATGTTTTCTTTAAAGTTCAACAGTTAAAATGATTAACACATGCATATATACATTTTGCTCCACATAATATAAACAAAAAATCTACAATTTTAAGCTTAAAATTGTTTATAAATTGAAATATACTGCCCACATGTATGTCAGACAAAACGTTCATCTTTCACCTTCATGACGCTAGAGCCTTGTATCAAATTTAATTTCCCCCAAATCTGAAAAAGGGTTGACTCCCCTAAAACCTAGATTGATCTCTGGATATGATACAATGTAAACCTGCATCTGTAAGATGAAAACTTACTTGATTTGATATTTTTCATTTTGGCTTTGTGAGATAATGGTGAAGTCATGTGTATGATAACTCTACATGCATGGCTAATACGGGAGTATGTTGTATTATACCACATATATACCAATCTGCATACTGTGTATGGCTAATTTATCACTTACACAAAGCTGTCATCATTAAGGCGGTCAGGGAAGTGGGGCTGTACTGGGAGCAGTACTCATGTTTGATGGAGGGGTATTGAAATGAAGGCGGGCGGTTCACCCCTTCTGTCCACAGTGTATTGTACTTCTATTGATTTCTGCACCCCATGATAGCGATTGATGATACTCCATGTGCCTCAAGTATTGATTTTTACATTACACAACAATGTTCTCAAGTGAGGCAGAGGGACAGATCTGCTGACGAAATGCACACTTTTTATAAACCTGGGACATATTGTAGTGGTTTGGCGCCGTCTGTCTGTATGTCCACTGTGGTTTTATCTAGGCTGGAACCTATTAACTGTTGAAGCTGATGAACAATGTGATACCATGCATAATGTAATAGTGTCTTTCATTTGGCTTTTAAAGCAACAGTCATAAGGTCAAGGCCTCGACTAAAGATCAGAAATAATTGTTTCTGAACTTTTAAAGATAACATAGCAGAATTATTTTATAAATAAGGGTTGTCAATACAATGATCAAAGAACATTAAGTTTTGGTTGCAAACAACAACAACAAAATAAAGACTTTTTCAATAAGCTTAATTTCCTCATGAGAAAAATATTGCTTTGGTAGTGAAATTGGCACTGTGAAAAATACCCTTAACAACCATCTGTCAATCTGTAGATGGTGTTTTACATGCCCTATTCAGTAAACCAACTCTCTGAAATTCTCTGATGATATCAGATCTTATTTAAGGTCCTACTCAAGTCTCTCCATCTCTCCATCCTTGTTCAATATTTGACAGCTGATGTATCGCCATTATCTCACAATGAACTGTGGAGATGAGATGCTCTGAATTATTGATGGTTTCTGAGAAAGCAGATATTATACTTGACAAAATTATTCATTTTATGCAGTATTTGCCTGTTTACATGTAACGGAGATTTTATGCTAAAGTGTGGCGACCTGGCATATTCAGGGATATTTCTCTGCGTCTGTTTAACATTGTAATCACCTCTGTATTTCTTGTCTATTTTTGATTACTCGTTTAAACACATCTCCTTATTGCATTTCTCTGTTGCCTATCCAAATACCCCTGTTTCTTGTATTTCTTTGTGATGTCCATCTATATAAGACTCATCTGTATGTATTGTGTTTCTCTATGTTGCCCATTTAATACCTCTGAATTAATTATATTTCTCTGTTGCCTGTTTAAACACCTCTATTTTCATAGCATTTCTGTATTTATTGTATTTCTCTGTGTTGCCTTTTTAAACACCTCTTTTTTTCAATATCTAGTGACACAGACTTCTTTCTAACCTTTTAACCTACACACTACACAGTTAAGTGTGACCAAGAAGTACACATAACACAGAAATGTTTTCATCCAAAAGGATAAAAAGGAATTGTTTCTGCAGAATGATAACTATTGATGTTTGCAGAACGTTTAGCTTTATAAGTTATTTAATAAACTAAATGATTTATACGTAGTTATGGTAATAAGACACCATTTTATGGGTTTTCTCGATGTGGAAATTCATGGCAATCAAATTGCAGACTCAGACTGTGATTTGAAGTCGGCTCTATCTTTATTACAGCCTTCTGACTTTATGTTCCTTTTACACAGTTTAAACTATGTGTTGCACAGACTGTCGTGTCAGAATGGCAGTCAGCCTGGAATGATACATTGATAATGAATAATATTCACTTAGCCTTCCATAAATGAATGGCTTCCTTGCTACAGGAAAAGACATAGCAAGGTTGTAACCCGTCTTGTGATCAATAGACCAAAGACCAACTGTTCTAAAATTCATTGACAAACCATTCACAGTACAGCACTTTATGATTAACTGATAATCATTCACAAAAGGGAGCATATCAACTTGTGAAAAATTTGAATATTTTTTTGTTGAAGTGTGAAATTGATGTACTTTTACTGTAATTATAGATTAACCAATACTTTTTACTATAATTTTAGATTACCTAGTATTTTGCATTTAGAGATTATACACATCAATTGTAACTATAATTTTAGATTTCCTAATATTTTGCATTTAGAGATTATACACATCACTTGTAACTATAATTTTAGGTTAAGGTAATAGGATTGTGTCGCCATTTCTCAGTAGAATTTCTTCAAATTTTGTAGTTATATTGCTTTGAAGGAAAGAAAATTTTCTGCCACAAAAAAATTATAGGTTGTAGAAATTTATGTAAAAAGGAGTGACTTTTGAAAAAAAAAAATGAAAGACACAATTTTTTGCAAAATAATATCAATAAAAATGATACAACCATAGATTAGTATTGCATTAATGTATATCAATTTAATAAATGCTGAAATTATGTCAAATAAATTATCTATAAACGATTAAAAATTGACATTTTATAACCATATTAAAACCATATGCACATAGTAATTGCAGGTAAGAGTTATCTTCCTTGAAAAACTTCACAGTATTGAAATAGGTAGCCGATTTCCTGAAGTACAGAAAAATGGATACATGTAGCTCATTGATAAAAAAAACCAACTGAATTAATGCCTGCATTGCTTTGAAATACTTTAATATTGAGAGAAAACACTGTTCTGTTAATAATAAACATACAATATTCATCAGTTTAATATTAAACATTAGAATATGTGGAAATTGTGATATTGTCTCCCTGCATTGGATTTTCAACTAGGGATGTACTTCCTACTTCTGTTTATCAATACAATCCTATGACCTTGACTAGTATTTTGATGTTAGAGATTATATACAGATTTTAGAATAATCAGTACTTTGTACTGTAACTTTTAGATTACCAGGTACTTGGTACTGTACCTTCTAGAATGAGGCCTTTTCTCAGTACATGTATTTACTGTTATGGCTATTTGTTCATTTTCCCCTCCAAGTTTGTTCGGAGGTTTGGGAGAGGTTTGGGACTATGGTTGCTCATGATACTTTGACTTTTTGAAATCATCTTTTAATGTTTGTTTGTTTTGATGTATCAATTTTTTTCTCATGTAATATTGATTAATACTTGTGTGGTCCTTAATGGTCATATGGTGATGTTGGGCAGTTAGTTTGAGATAATTAGCATGAATTAAATGGTCTAAATTTTATGTACATTTTACCACTGATGAGCCCTAAACAGACCAAATGACTATATGGTACAGTTAAGATGTTCACTCTGTTTGACTTTCTGCTTTGACAAACTAAAATTTAAACAGGTGCTCCTTTTGTTGTATTTAGAGTTATTGTTTTAAAGAAAATCATCTTCAATGATTGACTTTCTAACTTCTACAGATTACCTGCGGAAGAGAGAAGCTGTCCTTATACTTCAAACAAACTTCAAATGTTTCCGCTACAGGATAGCCTTCCAGAGGAAGAGGCGTGCCATCATTTGTATACAGGTAAGAACATTGCAAGCCTTAGGGACATGTGTTCTGACCTCCATTGAGCCTTAGGGACATGTGTTCTGACCTCCATTGAGCCTTAGGGACATGTGTTCTGACCTTCATTGAGCCTTAGGGACATGTGTTCTGACCTTCATTGAGCCTTAGGGACATGTGTTCTGACCTCCATTGAGCCTTAGGGACATGTGTTCTGACCTCCATTGAGCCTTAGGGACATGTGTTCTGACCTTCATTGAGCCTTAGGGACATGTGTTCTGACCTTCATTGAGCCTTAGGGACATGTGTTCTGACCTCCATTGAGCCTTAGGGACATGTGTTCTGACCTCCATTGAGCCTTAGGGACATGTGTTCTGACCTTCATTGAGCCTTAGGGACATGTGTTCTGACCTTCATTGAGCCTTAGGGACATGTGTTCTGACCTCCATTGAGCCTTAGGGACATGTGTTCTGACCTCCATTGAGCCTTAGGGACATGTGTTCTGACCTCCATTGAGCCTTAGGGACATGTGTTCTGACCTTCATTGAGCCTTAGGGACATGTGTTCTGACCTTCATTGAGCCTTAGGGACATGTGTTCTGACCTCCATTGAGCCTTAGGGACATGTGTTCTGACCTCCATTGAGCCTTAGGGACATGTGTTCTGACCTCCATTGAGCCTTAGGGACATGTGTTCTGACCTTCATTGAGCCTTAGGGACATGTGCTCTGACCTTCATTGAGCCTTAGGGACATGTGTTCTGACCTTCATTGAAGATGAAGAGCTCTAAATGGTTCTGGTACTTCGACCAGGAATATATGTTGCTAGGAATGTTTTCTGTCACCCTGCTGCCATGGTATAACATGTATAGAATATGTATAGAATATACATGTTAGCTTTCATAGTATTTTAATTAGAAGTGCAATTAATTGATGATTAATTACCTATTGGCTGACTGTACATGTATCTTGTTATACAACAGTGTTCTTGGGAATACATGTTCAAATCTAGGGGCTACCAGCTCAGGTCAGGCTGAAAATACATATGCTGTGTTATTTACTTGCATCTCGGTCCTTTGAGAGGATTTAAAGAATCTTTACATGCACAAACAAAGCTAATAGATAATGTTTTATCGGCCTACATTGAATTTGGGCTCCATTTGAAGCCAAGGTCACAGAGATATGTTCTAAATAATCCTCTTGAACCTTTATCTTTGTCTGCTCCTTGAATTCTAAACCAATTTAGTGAAATTTAATCATATCAAATCGATATAGCCTGTATGCACTGGGTAATATACCCATGACCTTTCATCCTTTTTCAAGGTTATTTCTCAAAACGATAAACTTCAAAGGAAAGTTTTGTTTCATTTCTTGTCTGAAAGAACAATTTATAACACATTAAAAGTCTCATAAGAACGATACCACTAGGCAAAACCTCTCATCTTCCTGCCTTTGGGATATTATGAGGATTTCTTTCAAAAACATGTTAATAAAATTATATTCAGAAATTGCCCAATGAAGCTTTGACTAAATTTATATCATTACATTGTTTTAAATTACGTGTAATGCTGTATATGCCCTTGAACAATTTATGGATTGTGTAGGTTTTTTGAGATGTTTTGAAGTACCATCTCACGGTGATGGGAGAGTTAATATTACACTGTTATTTTATGATTAATACTTTTATATTGATATCAGTTTTAGTTCTCATGATTGTGTATAAATAAAAACTTTATACAAAGTCTTGAAAATGTTAGTGTATAAATATTTGTTTTTATTCTAAGTCTTGAAAACGTTTACAGGTATATCAGTCATGATTTGTGTTAGTTTTTTTTCCTCAAAATATATTATACATTTGAGTACATTTAGTTTTCAAAATAGGGATTTAAAAAATGGAGGTATGATAAGAAATATGGCTTTTCTTGATAATAAAGATACATATGACAAAGTTTAAACAGAGAAAAATCAAGGTCATTGTTACTATTTATAGTAATTTATTGACTAATTCAGTGACATTAGCAGCAACTTCATTTCTGAAATGTTTTTTCTTAAAACCTTTTGCAAAATTAAAGAATGGGAAAACCTAAAACGATTTTGTATTTCAAGGTTTCTTTTTCAAAGCCAAGGTCACCCTTATTATTTATAGAAATTGGTCAAACATTGACACTGGTTTGCACGGGAGCTGAGACAGTAATGTTGTACAGACATGTTATTGTTTATATTTGATAGCCTAGGCAAGTTACATTAAAACCTAAGCGTTATGGATGTCCATGTCATGTCGGGCCCTAGCTTGATTGTCTGTGGATGGGATAACTGGTATACTAGTGGTATGTGGTATGTAAGAGATGTGTGGTATGTGGTATATTAGTGGTATGTGGTATGTAAGAGATGTGTGGTAACTGGTATATTAGTGGTATGTAAGAGATGTGTGGTAACTGGTATATAAGCGGTATGTGGTATGTAAGAGATGTGTGGTAACTGGTATATTAGAGGTCTGTGGTATGTAAGAGACATGTGGTAACTGGTATATTAGAGGGCTGTGGTTTGTAAGAGATGTGTGGTAACTGGGATATAAGCGGTATGTGGTATGTAAGAGATGTGTGGTATGTAAGAGACGTGTGGTAACTGGTATATTAGAGGTCTGTGGTATGTAAGAGACATGTGGTAACTGGTATATTAGAGGTCTGTGGTTTGTAAGAGATGTGTGGTAACTGGTATATTAGAGGTCTGTGGTATGTAAGAGATGTGTGGTATGTAAGAGACATGTGGTAACTGGTATATTAGAGGTCTGTGGTATGTGAGAGACGTGTGGTAACTGGTATATTAGAGGTCTGTGGTATGTAAGAGATATGTGGTAACTGGTATATTAGAGGTTTGTGGTATGTAAGAGACGTGTGGTAACTGGTATATTAGAGGTCTGTGGTATGTTAGAGGTTTGTGGTATGTAAGAGATGTGTGGTAACTGGTATATTAAAGGTCTGTGGTATGTAAGAGATGTGTGGTAACTGGTATATTAAATGTCTGTGGTATGTAAGAGATGTGTGGTAACTGGTATATTAGAGGTCTGTGGTATGTTAAAGGTCTGTGGTATGTAAGAGATGCGTGGTAACTGGTATATTAGAGGTCTGTGGTATATTAGTGGTATATTAGAGGTCTGTGGTATGTAAGAGATGTGTGGTGTGATATAGAGGTTGCCCTGTCTTGTATGACTTTACTGACACTTGGTGATTTACTTGTCTTCTAAGAATAGCAGATTTATCCAATTTACACCATGTTTTCCTTACATGCCCTGCGTGGCATTTGTGTCATTGAACCTTTTATATGGCTAGTCAGGACTTAGCTTGGCTTATATCAGCAGCACATGGTAGACTTCATGTGTAACTGCAGAGGGGATATTTGTCAAGTTATTCAAGCAACAGAAGTACAGGATAGCAAGTGACATGATTAAGCTTGCAAAACCCTCACATTATACTCAGGAACAAAAATATTGCACTGCATTTTCCTGAAGAAAATATAATAAACATTGTGTAATTAATATTACCTCAAATTAATGACACTGAAAAATGTATTTGTATGCATGCCTCGCCTACAAGTTGCCACACTTGAGAGTTTTCGATTAGTTATGACATTTGACCTTTACAGATTGATGTCTTTGCTACAACCTTAATGATAATATTGCTGGCATGCATGCACTTGTTTAATGTACTTATATATCATTTGTTGAATGATTGAGAAAAAAAATAAAAAATCCTATGGGTTAAAATTATCCTTAATGTTACTTCCTTTGCTTGCTCAAGAAACGTGATATTATCTGCTTCACTGAAATATAGAGTAGGCCAGTGATTTGTATCTCTCATAAATGTTAACCCTGAAATTGTATTGCCAGTTAACAATCACCAATACAAAGATTCAATATTACGTTCAGGAATTTTGTCAGAGATGACAGCTTGATATTTTTTTATTTTTTTTTAAATGACAAATTCAATTTTCTCCTTTTCCATTTTGATGATAGAGAGTGTGGTTGCATTGACACACATACATGGCACATGGAAATTTGAGGTACGAAAATGTGGTACAAATAAAGCTGCTTTAGAGAATTATCTAGAAAGGAATGGTACAGTGTTGCAAATTGGATGCAGGCTATTGTTTTGTGTCAAGGGAAGTTGTATTTATGCAGTCTATCTATAATTGATTTCTGCTTGTACATGCTTATATGATCTTTTGTGTGTGATAGTATTCTTCAGTTCCTGTTTGAAGTTAACTCCAAAGTGATGGTGTGATAGCTGCTACAAACATCTAACAAACATTACCATGCTACCAGGGAAGCCATTCTAGAAATGTTGAGGTTTTATTTTTTAAAGTTTTCCAGCCTCAATTCTAAAATACATAATGGATGACTTTGACAATGGTATATATGTCTCTAGAGGCTTCAGACTTAACCAGTAGAACTCCTACAAAGCCAAGCTCGATTTCACAGGCAAATTACCATTTCCTGCATGGGGAGGATTCTTGGAGCTATTGATTTCTAGTTCTGTCATTCCCCTACGAATTTGCGTCCTCTCGTTTTGGGAATCCATTGCTGTATATTAGGGTTGTTTTTTCCTGATTGAAATTGAATTCACTCGGATCTGTTTACCAGCAATGTTATAAAGACCGTTTCGCCACTACTTCGACCAACATTTTAATTTTCCCCTCAAGTCGATGGCGTGATTTAATTCCAAATGAATTAAAAACTGATGAAACTAAATTTCTACTATTTATGGAAGGCGACTGTTGCCATCAACCTATCAGTCACTGCTGTGTTTACTTGGGCACAAATGGGATATTAAAATAGATTGAGATAAAGTTTGTGGAACGAGGTAACCTTTATGTATCATATTGGTTTCAGCTGTTAATTAAGAATCTTGGTTTGATTTCCCCAGGAATAATTTTGTTGGTAAGGTTTTAATTTGTCAAGTCGTGTCTAATCAAAAATAAAATGCAAT
This sequence comes from Mizuhopecten yessoensis, assembly GCF_002113885.1. NCBI lineage: Eukaryota > Metazoa > Mollusca > Bivalvia > Pectinida > Pectinidae > Mizuhopecten > Mizuhopecten yessoensis. The sequence continues at coordinate 509,863 of NW_018480037.1, read as the reverse complement.
GGTATTCTTAATAAGTTGTAGGGGTTTATTAGGGTCTTTATGATTGTTTTAATCTTATCTCTATCACCTTGTCTGTCACAAAGTGTCTGTACGTTTATTTGATGGTGCATTGTCATTCTGTCCATAAACAAGTCCTCTACAGAACCATGAGGCATAGAGTCAGAATATTTAGCTTGTGTCTTGCTTCAGTCAGGATACTTTGACAACAATCTATTCTAGCTGATGAAACGTTTGGCGTCTACCTTAGTGTCTATACACCTATTAATTTAATTATTTAAACTAGGCTGTTCTTTTGTGCATGCAAATATTTGTCACATGATGCCTCTAAAAAAAACAAAAAAAACACAACAAGCTGCATATTTTTATCATTTCTGACCCTGCAGGCAGATGGCCTTTTTTTGGCTATTTTATCTGGATATTTTTGGGAAGGATTTTTCATATTCAGTCGCCATTTGGTCGACAGACAATGAATAATAAACATTGATGTCATACTTCAAACCAGATGTTTATTTCAATAAGTCACATAAAATTTGTGAGTGAGGTTTTTGAAGAGTGTTGATCTGTTTGAAAATAACTTAGAAGTGTTATTATATCAAAGACGTGGTAGAATTTCAAATTCTCTATACCCAACACCAAACAACTGGAGATAGTTGTTCAGGCATATGTGGATGAGAGGGATCAATGGCAATATGTAGAATTATAAAAAAAAAAATCCAGGTTTGAGTAATTTAATCATGTAAAGGATACAGGTCAATATCCCCACTCCACTCTGGTAGAAGATTACGGAAAACCAATTTGATTACAGAACTTTTCCCATTTAATCGGGGTTTGTACATTGGATCAATTACAGTTAAAGAACCAAATCTTCTTATCTGAAGATAATTAAAATAAACTTGAATAACAGCACATTTTGTTTAAATTTCAGTTGAATCAGCAAAAAATCAAATTAGGACTGAAAGTGAATTTAAGAGCACTGTAATTTAAATTTCTTGAGGATACATCAGGAATAACAGAATCAAACTAGATGCTGGTGTATCTGAATGCTATTGATTGTACAGATGTACTAGGTGTACATGTGAAGATCACAGCTATTCACCTCACTGATTGGAGTAGCTGGATTATCCATGTGAAATGTTCGATGGTTGATGTATGACCATTCTGTTTGGAGTAGCCAGATTATTCATTTAAACCTATATACGGTCAGATTGATGGCAGTTAGAAACGTCACTGGAGTCTGTGTACATGCAATGGCTAAGACAATGAGTCTTACTCTCTTACAGCACAAGGCCTTAAAAACCATGAAAGAGTCTGAATAAAGAATTCAAAAAGCTGATTTTCTATACTCAAATTATTCAAAACATAATCCTTTTTTATTTGTAAGATTTTTTTCATTATTGTTTCTTTCAGAAATATGTCCGAGGAATGTTTGCCCGAAAGGTGGCAAAGAAGTTGAAGGAACAGAAGCGCATCGAAGAAGAACGGAAAAGACAAAAGCGACTTGAAGAGGAGCGATTGGCACGTGAGAAAGAGGAAGCTGACAAAGAAATCATTGAACAATCTCTTAGGTTAGTGTCACTTCATTCTCAGCTTTTCTTTTCTAATTTTACTTTTAATAATAAAAGAACCTATTTGCGTTACTAGGCTAGACTGCAGATTGCTGTGGCCTGCCGATTTGACCTGAATACTTCTCATTTAGAACTCCTGATGGTTGGGAGAAATCATTGCACTTGTGGCTGTATGGCATTTGGATATGAATGAATATTTCACGTATAGCTGTATAAGAAAAAATATAATTGTCATCCTTCCAAATCTAAAACATTGAAAATTCCCCCTGGAGAATTTATATATAATGGAGTAAAAGTAGGTCGGTAAAACTGAAGGGTTCCATTTTCAGACAGATTGGTTCCTGATAGAGCCCCAGTGTAATTTCATTTGGGCATAATTTTTTTTCTTCAAAACATTTAGAATTGATTTTATCGTGTTGTTATTACACTGAAATATCTTTTGTTGAAGTGATGAATTTATTTAGAGTAATATGTGAAATATTAATTCCTGGAGTCGTTTAACGCAACTTGCTGTTGGCTGACTCCAAGCACCGCAGCAGTGCATGGCAGAATACCATCAGCAACGCTGATGATTTCTCTTTTGTGTTGTCAAAGATGGCACCAGTCCCTTGTGATTGTGAAGTGCATTAGGTCAACCCCATGATATTTTATTCGAATAGTGTAGTAAACGCCAATGTTTTATCTGAATGTTCCAGCACCTTGAGTCGCCCAGAGCTAGTCAAGAAACTGAAGTAGGTTTACTGGATGTCGTACATCTGTAGTGTGTGTAGCTATTTTTTCATCGGTGTGTCACCAGCTGCTTCAGCTCCGTCTCCGATGACTTGGTGAAACGGAGTGTCAGTGTTCTTTATGTCACAAATATACCGTAATTTCCTCAGCAGACCTATGTTTATGTTTTGTTAACCCAATCTTTAACTAACATTACAAAACCTATCAACCAATTCTCACGTTCTACAAGAAATTTATAGGCTAAGCTATATAATGGCGACTTTTTCCATGGATTTTTCTTAACCTCCAGCTACAAAATCAAGATGATGATTATATTCCATCATATCAAGTCTTTCTCACTGAAAAAATATAATCTTTTGGATGCAAATCTGTAAATTAGCTGTACAGTATGTTGTTTCCATACAAAACTTTGACATAGAACTGTCTGCCCAGATATGGTACATGGTATCATCACAGGCATATTAGAATGGTAATGTAAGACCTTCGCACATTTTCATTTATTTTTTGTCCTGCATTCAGATATATCTCTTTGTATTCTGAAAAAGTGTATTTGTCAATATGGTTGCTCGGCTTCAAGTGTATACCGGATTCACATTGTCCACATGACATGATGCAAGACTGTAAACTACCTGTTGTATAGTAGAACTAGGTCACAAGGTGAGTGGTGTTGTGTTGATGTTGTCTGTGTGTCGTCTTTAGCTGTTGTTTTCACTGAGACATCAATATGGGTACAGTTTGATTACATCACATCAAACAAACAAAAAAGCCACGTGATTAAAGGAAATAGGGAAAACCAATTAAAGCCATCTTCTGAATGATGCATAACCACTCATTATATTTTTTGCCCTGATTCCATGCTTGATGAGTTAAATTTAATCTGCTTATGGAGATTACAATCATAACAGTATTGATTCTTCCGTTATTTTCAATTAGGCGAGAGGCTAATTGCAAGCCTTCTGTAGCAGAATTGATGTTAACAATATCAATGTTGTGTTCATGCTGAATAATCTCTTGTTCAAAGTTGTAGTGACAATATCAGATCAAAGACGGTGACCTTGTTAGATTAATTAATTTCCTGAAAATATGGATGGTTATCATATCCTTCCATGTTGATCACTTTGTGTAATGAATCTGATAATATGGTGAGCAATCATGTACATCTAAGTGGGTGACTTTGTGTGTTGAGCCTAATAATATGGTGAGCGATCATGTACATCTAAGTGGGTGACTTTGAGTGTTGAGCCTAATGATATGGAGAGCTATCATGTACATCTAAGTGGGTGACTTTGTGTGTTGAGCCTAATAATATGGAGAGCTATCATGCATATCTAAGTCGGTGACTTTGTGTGTTGAGCCTAACAATATGGTGAGCTATCATGCCCATCTAAGTGGGTGACTTTGTGTGTTGAGCCTAATGATATGGAGAGCTATCATGTACATCTAAGTGGGTGACTTTGTGTGTTGAGCCTAATGATATGGATAGCTATCATGCACATCTAAGTGGGTGACTTTGAGTGTTGAGCCTAATGATATGGAGAGCTATCATGTACATCTGAGTGGGTGACTTTGTGTGTTGAGCCTAATGATATGGAGAGCTATCATGTAAATCTAAGTGGGTGACTTTGTGTGTTGAGCCTAATGATATGGAGAACTATCATGCACATCTAAGTGGGTGACTTTGAGTGTTGAGCCTAATGATATGGAGAGCTATCATGCACATCTAAGTGGGTGACTTTGAGTGTTGGGCCTAATGATATGGAGAGCTATCATGTAAATCTAAGTGGGTGACTTTGTGTGTTGAGCCTAATGATATGGAGAGCTATCATGCATATCTAAGTCGGTGACTTTGAGTATTGAACCTGATAATGCGGAGAGCTACCTGTAGCCAGTAAGAAGGAACAGTCGTTTCTGTTTTTATAGGGATCTCGGTGAGACATTAGAGCCTACAGATACGAGCCTGGTCGTGTGGGTTACACCTGATGTGTCAGTCAGTGGTATGGTCGACACGGCACAGGGCTAAGGCAATATCTGCTTTGGAAACAATTTGCCAGATCTCTTGAATAAAAGATGAGTGCTTTACCCAAAAGGTGTGGATTTGTTCTGCTCCATGTTGAAAAAGATTGATTCCTGATGAGAAATGAGTTTTGCTTTCTGTATTGACATGATTGTTCAAGATCCTGATGATAAACGAAAAACGTGATAATACAGATATGGATTTCTACACCGTAGAAATTCTGAAATTTTAACACCATTACATTTATATCAGTAGATCTGTTTGCTACCTTTACATAGCAAAATCAGTTATCTAACTTGACAAGCTCAATTGCTATCCACCGTTACAGAGGCATATTTGCTGTCCGCTTAACACATGTTTTAAATATGTTGGCTACTTTTACACAAGTAGATTAGCTGTCTAATTTATACAGGTGTTTCTGCTATCTTCTGGCTACCTTTGCAAAGGTAGATCTCCAATCTATCGTAACACAGGTGGTGTCATTGTCATTTGATTTGGTTCAGCTGTAGCATTGGATGATTCTGTACATTATGCACAGTAAGGCCTTTCCCTAGACATGAATTTGGAATGATCAAGTCCCTTATATTTAAAATTTGATCTCCTAAAAAAATCAACAGTTCTAACCAAGAACTGATGTGCTGATGAAAACTTTATTGAAATACGATGCTTGTGATCAGAGATTGATTTTCACACATTGAAACATGATGAAAGTTAATCTAATAGTTGATGGTATAGTCCCTCTGGAGAAGTTGCCCAGTGTTATTGGTCCTGGTCATGCTAGGAGTACTGTATTAGCCCAGACAAGTGTTCCTTGGTGAGAGGAGGTCATAATGGATTGATACCACGGGGACTGTAGCTTTATCTTACACAACATTGTCAGCACACATGATAGACATAGATTGGTAGAACTTAATAAAAGTCATAGCGGACAGAACAACACTTATTGCACATTGAAGAGGAAGTAAGTTTTTGAAACATTGGAGGCGATATCTATCCTTCTAGTGTTTCAGTGAAGTTATTGCGAAGCAATGCAATATTGTATCCTACAGACTATTGTTATTTCTCCTGTAAGAGGACATTGTTCTGGAAGTTTACATTAGACCATGTGGTGAAATGACAGTTATTTATATACCCCAGCGTCTGCTATATCTCCATGTGTGAAGACAGAAACTGTAAAAAAAGTCAATTTTGTTTCCCGAACCTGTAATGCCTTAGATAGCTATTCCTTATTAGTGGATGAACCTGGGCCAATTTCCCACCGATATTGATATTGAGTGGACGATTTCTATATTTGTATCAAGGCTGCTGTGTATCTATGTGTAAGACATATACCTATACCATGATATGTAATGTATTTGCTGAAATAAGTGCCCTTCCCCATACAGTTTCATGCCAAAAAAAAAATGAACAACCCCCGTAACTGTCTTGGCATATTTTTTTCTAAGTATTATAGTTAAATGCTGCAATCTCATGCCCAAAATTTAATATAACTTGATAGTCTCTACTAAAGTTGATTTTTCCCAGATTGAAGCACACTGACAGTCTTCATGTGGGAGAAAACCGAGTGCCTTGAGAAAACCTGCATGGTTGGCCAGGTTGCCCCATTCTTTTTTATGTCCAATCAGGAAATCAAACCCTGGCTGTATATATATATGGTAAATAAGGTAAATTAAGATATCGGCACAATATGGCAGGGAATTTTCTAGCATAGGATATAAAGGATATTACAAGTATGAAAGGGACATTGACAGGATATTGCAATCATAAATGTAAGAGTTGTCCTCATGTCGTTTTGGGATTATCAATACACAGAATTTTTCTATTAAGTACAGAGCACAATGTTCTCCTGTTTCAGCAGTCAAGGTGGATATTTGGATTAATAATCAGGGATCACATTGTCATTTAAGAGTTTCTTATACAAAGTGAAGTGACCTTAAAACTTTTTATTTTTTTATTTAAGACAACTGTTGTATGGTCCCAATGCTATGTATATCTATTGGAGGATCCTTTGACAACTGTTGTATGGTCCCAATACTAGGGTTGTATATCAATTGGAGGGTCCTTTGACAACTGTTGTATGGTCCCAATACTTTGTATATATCTATTGGAGGGTCCTTTGACAACTGTTGTATGGTCCCAATACTATGTTGTATATCTATTGGAGGGTCCTTTGACAACTGTTGTATGGTCCCGCAATACTATGGTTGTATATCTATTGGAGGGTCCTTTGACAACTGTTGTATAGTCCCAATACTATGGTTGTATGACTTTTAGAGGGACCTTAGACAACTGTTGTATGGTCCCAATACTATGGTTGTATGACTATTGGAAGGTCCTTTGACAACTGTTATATGGTCCCAATACTATGGTTGTATGACTGTTGGAGGGACCTTTGACAACTGTTGTATGGTCCCAATACTATGGTTGTATGACTATTGGAGGGACCTTAGACAATTGTTGTATGGTCTCAATACCATGGTTGTATGACTGTTGGAGGGTCCTTTGACAACTGTATTATGGTCCCAATACCATGGTTGTAAGACTGTTGGAGGGACCTTATACAACCCTTGTTTGGTCCCAATGTCATCATGGATTGACTGTTGGAGGGCCCTTTGACAACTGTTGTATGGTCCCAATACCATGGTTGTATGACTGTTGGAGGGACCTTAGACAACCGTTGTATGGTTCCAATACCATGGTTGTAAGACTGTTGGAGGGACCTTATACAACCCTTGTTTGGTCCCAATGTCATCATGGATTGACTGTTGGAGGGTCCTTTGACAACTGTTGTATGGTCCCAATACCATGGTTGTATGACTGTTGAAGGGACCTTAGACAACCGTTGTTTGGGCCCATTGTCATCATTAAGTGACTGTTGTTGTTTCCTTAGACATTAATGTTGTATGATTCCAATACCATGGTTGTATGACTGTTGGAGGGTCCTTTGACAACTGTTGTATGGTCCCAATACCATGGTTGTAAGACTATTGGAGGGACCTTATACAACCCTTGTTTGGTCCCAATGTCATCATGGATTGACTGTTGGAGGGTCCTTTGACAACTGTTGTATGGTCCCAATTCCATGGTTGTAAGACTGTTGGAGGGACCTTAGACAACCGTTGTGTGGTCCCAATGTCATCATGGATCGACTGTTGTAGGGTCCTTACACATTTGTTGTATGATGCCAATACCATGGTTGAATGACTGTTGTTGGATCCTTAGACAATTAACCCTTGTATGGTTCCAATACCTGCATGGTTGTATGACTGTTGTTGGATCATTAGACAACCCTTGTTTGGTCCCAGTACCATGGTTACATGACTGTTATAGAGTCCTTTGAAAACTGTGCCATTGCTGACATACATGGTTGTATGACCATCATAAGATCCTTGTTCAACTATTGTATGACTGATACATACGGTTGTATGTCTGTTATTGGGTCCCTGTGCTGTTTTTGTAAACTGCTGATGTCATAGTACATTCCCGAGGCTGCTACAGTGGTGTTGTAGGGTCGGTTCATTGGCTCATCCATCCAGATTACATTGTGTCGCCTGATCGCGGTCCAAAGGAACTAAGTGGCGAACACAATCCCAGTCCCCAGAGGATGTTCTGTAGGCATGCGAGGCCGCCATCGTATCGTAGGCGAGATTACTTCTCAACACTGATTACTGTGTGGCATGCAAAACCCATTTTGTAAGAAAAGAGATTCTTTATCGCTTTTGTGAATGATTTTACGGGATTAATCTGTTGGATTGTTCAATAAATAAAATCATCTTATTTCTTTTTTTTCTTTTCCATTCCTTATAGTCAGAAATCAAACATGAAGTATAAGGGTAATGCTACCATGTTGTAGATGACTTCGCTGGACTTAACTGTTGAACAAATTTATGGATGAACATACACAAAATTTATTGATGTTACAAATTTTCTGAACAGGACTTTCACAGTATGTAAACATCCACTGTGAGATCTAGATGTATAATGCATGGTGTAGCGGAGTAAACATCCTAGCGTTTCCAATAAATCAAATTAAACTCGAAACAATTATATTGAAATATGATACCAAATTCCTTTAGAAAAGAAATGCAGCCAATATATAAACCGTTCAATGGTAATTTTGAATGTCAAATACTCTTTCCAATATTTTTTTTCTCTTCCATTATTACAACCTATAAAATCCCCGAGAGTCTGATATTCAATTTTGATATGCTGACTATTTCTCTATTAGCCGGCTATAAACAAAAAAGCCAATATATCAGAAACATTTATGTATCCCGTAATAATAAAACGACAAAAGCAATAATTGTCTCAGTCTGTTGAGCCAAGATAATGAACAAATCAATAGTTGATGGTTAAAAGTTGAATTTATCTTGGCTGCTGCTCTTAGCAGACTGATTGACGACATTTTTTTATTGCAATAATATTTTGGTGATATTCACCAAATCGAAAGCTTCAACAATTATCAGTCATAGAGTGGGGCAATGTCAGGAATGTGTTTGACAAATGGTGCAATAGGGTCAGTTGATGATGCATAATTTATGAAACGAACCCTGTTGTAAGTCACGATGTACACTCCGAGCTATAAGAACAGGTTATCCCTTACAGCAAGCTAAAAGATCGGCCATGCCATTACCACAAAGATTAACTGTCACTGGTACCCTGTCCCTGCTGACAATGCATTAATCACAGCGAAGGGCCTTTTTAGTAGGAGCTGTGACGGTTTCACTGTGAGGCTGTGTGGAACTGCCGTGGTAGGAGACCAAACACAAAAAGCTTCCAGTTCATTGCAATGTATGACTTGTATAGCCATTAGGATGGTTTGGCTGTCATATTTAAACTGTAACATCAAAGCATTGTTCGGAGATGCATAAATAGCAACACCCCCTTTATTAATCTGTCCCATAATACTTATCGGGAGGTTTCCCAAGGAAGTGTACCCTACTAGTAGTAGGTTTACGTCCTAGATAACATTAACAGAGCTATGAGAAAATGTACAGGGGAAGCTACAGAGAAACCTCTCTAGTATGGATCTCATTTTGATTCCCAAAATTTCAAAAATATCTGGAGGGTAGCACAGCTTCTGGAATTATAAGCCATTAAAGTGGTCCCAGAAATTGAGATCAGATCCTGAATTAGCATCCAAACATCTTCGGATAAACAACATTTCATCCTGTAAATTAGCATCCAGGCAATCTCAAATAAACTGGATTTTATTCTGAATATTAGCATCCAAACATCCTTGGATAAGCAGCGTTTTATCGTGGACATTAGCATCCAGACATTCTCAAATAAACTGGATTCTGTCCTCTATAAACAAGATTCTATATAAATGTCAGCTTAATGTCAGGAATTGGCTTAATCTGATCAGGAAAGTCGGGATTTGTTCCAGACGTCAGAAAGTCATTGTGGCGTTTGTAAATGATTGTGTGTCTGAAATAGACAAAGCAGTGAGTACAAATATCTAAACAAGTACAACTTCATAGGATTTGAAATGTGACAAAGAAGTCTCGTGGCGGTCGGCTATTGTATTAATGTCACTGCTGTTGAATCCTGTGTATCTACCCACACATAGGGCTCCAATTTCAAGAGATTTCAGTGAAAAGGAAGTATACATTATAAGGATCAATACAGCTAATAACAGTTGCTATATAATAATGCAAAATACCCTGTGTAAGCACTTCCTGGTATATACGAATGTTAACGGCATTACAATGACCTAAATACC
>NW_018480037.1:475873-498976 GCF_002113885.1 Mizuhopecten yessoensis | reverse complement strand
CATATAAAATTTGAGAAAGATCCCTCTGGTACTTCTTGAGAAATAGCGATAACAAACTTTCACTATCAAAATCCAAAATGGCTGCCTGTCGGCCATGTTGTTTATCCGATCAGTCTCAAAAGTTGCCCTGCACAGCTAACGGCCAATGGGAACCTACATATAAAATTTGAGAAAGATCCCTCTGGTACTTCTTGAGAAATAGCGATAACAAACTTTCACTATCAAAATCCAAAATGGCTGCCTGTCGGCCATGTTGTTTATCCGATCAGTCTCAAAAGTTGCCCTGCACAGCTAAGGGCCAATGGGAACCTGCATATAAAATCTGAGAAAGATCCCTCTGGTACTTCTTGAGAAATACCGATAACAAGAATTGTTTACGGACGGACGACGGATGACGGACAATGGACGGACCACGGTCGCAGGGTGATTTGAATAGCCCACCATCAGATGATGGTGGGCTAAAAATGCAGTTGCCAGGCTGGAATTCGAACCCTGGACCCCAGAATCCCAGAACTCTAGACAAACACTCTTACCATTTGAGTTACCTGGTCAACAGGTTCGACCCAGTACAGTTCCACTATAGTATAATAAACAGCACCTCCATGACTATCGGAGGATGACACTACCAGGAGGACAGCATAATCACTGATTATAAATCCATCATGTATCAATGACTGGTTATATTTGTCCCAAACTTTTGTAGAGAAGTCTACATTCATGATACAATAAACATCATTTTCACATAGTTGTTTTGTATAGAGAAGGAACACTGGTAAAGTTAAAGTGTCATAGCTGGGGATCCAGCAGGGCTACAGAGACTGATTTAATTCTCCCACAACTACTATCGCTTTCCTCACTACCGACTCGTTGGATAAACCTGCTTTGAGTTGGTAACCATTTTTAGTTACCCACTAATGGGTAACATCCTGCACTTGATTTCATTGGTCAATCTTCTGATTAGGACATAAAATAGCATTGCTTTGCAACGTCATCTTCTTTTGTGATGTCCTAATTCATGGCAATTGTTTCCCCGATCAGAAAGAGGATTAATGTATTCCCAAAAGGAACATATGGTTTTCTTGATATAATATCTAAACATTGTCAGAGAAAAAGGTCCCCAAACTCGTGATGGTTGATTATCATGTTTATCTTACTGTTGTTTGTTAATTATGTTAATTTTGAAATTGTAAAAGACTTTATACAATTTGAAAATTGCCTATTTCAAGTTAGATAAACAAGAAAACCTACCATCACTCATTGAGGAAGCTCTGTATATCTACTAGTGGAATAAATGAGGACATATTTGTCTCGAAAACTCTAATACATTACATTGGTATGATACATTATATACAACTGAACGAGCATTTATCAGACAACAACATAGACACTACCACAATTAGATCTCATTCTGTACAATAAGCTTACAATTACTAGTATCCACTTTATAAATGAGCGATATTCCCCGGAGAAAAGTTTGGGACTGATGGGTTCTGTGTAGTGTACCTGGGAAATGATTACATTTATGTATTGACTATGTAGTCATTTAGTAAGTGATTTATTTAAATTATTTATAAGTGAATGGAACTGACAGGTTCCAGGAACCGCCTGGGACGTTGACATTTAGTGCTGTACATTTTTGCTGTAGGTTGGCTGATGTCAAGAGACTCAATGTTAGCTCCTGTACTGTAGTTCTTGTCTATGTATATACAAGGGAATATTATAAAGGACTTCATGCTTTAAGATCCCCTGCAAGATTCCATCCAGGCACACAAGAGTGATTAATACAAATTGATAAAACATGTTTAAAAACTAATGATAATTCTATGTTGGCACATGTATTGATTATATAGAGACAATGTAAAAATGGAATTGACCCCTATACTATAGCTGTATAAGGGACTCGAAGTTGGCCCCTCTGAGGCCCTTATCTGCAGTGGTGTCTATATGGAGTTTCTATTTTGGCCCCTGTGTCTCTATAAAGACTATGTTTACCCCTGTTCTGGGTCTGGATTTGTATATAAGGGACTCTGTTGGCCCCTCAGAGCCCCTTAAATGCAGTGTCGTATGTATAGAGTTTCTACTTTGGCCCCTTTGTCTATATACAGACTTTGGTGGCACCTATACTGTAACTATTTGTATATAAGGGACTCTATGTTGGCCCCTCAGGCCCTAACTGTATAGCTGTGCCCGAGATTCTATATTGGCCCTGTGCTGTATCTATTTGTATATAAGGGTGTCTATACTGTATCTATTTGTATATAAGGGACTCTTTACTGTAACTACAGTTTATTTGTATGTAAGGGACTCTATATTGGCCCCTCAGGCCCTAACTGTATAGCTGTGCCCAATATTCTATATTGGCCCTGTGCTGTATCTATTTGTATATAAGGGTGTCTATACTGTATCTATTTGTATATAAGGGACTCTTTACTGTATCTATTTGTATATAAGGGACTCTATGTTGGCCCCTCAGGCCCTAACTGTATAGCTGTGCCCGAGATTCTATATTGACCCTGTGCTGTAGCGGTAGATTGGGAGGTGGTATTTGAGAGGCAGTATCAGCATGAGCAGTTAAGCCTGTCTCTTACACAAGCCTAGGTACACAGCTCAGTGGCAGATCTGCACTGGAAACTATCCGTACACAGGTTGGTGCCATTTTACAAAACATATGGTTGTATTTGCAGTTGTTAAATTTGAAATGAAATATTACAATATGATTCATTGTTACAATAACAGTATCTTAAAGTCATTTTTCAAAGATTTTTTTCTTTTCTAATTTTTATTACCTTGTATATCAGTTATAGTCAGCCGAGCCATTTTGCAAGCTCTGATTTAAATGCAATTCTTTTTTTCTAAGAAGAATTTACTTAAGCATGGAAATGCCTACATTTGGCATTACTATTCAATAAATGTGTCAAATCGTAACGATAAATTCAAAGAAGTGTGCCAGTTTACTGTAGGCATTCAAATTGAATGCCAACTGAAAGCAGTTTACTACTTTATCTACCATTTTTGGAATGTTTCAATCTTGGAGAAAATGAAATTAACTGATTCAGCATCTAGTTAAAATTCCATTTGATTTCAATCATTGAACAACCTTTTTCCAGGGAGGGTCACTGGGTTACAACATCATGAATATGACGTCATAATAATGATGGTGTCAAAAATAAATGCCTTTTGAACTCGGAAGGGTTTATAGTGGAAATGCCACATGAAGGTAAATATTTGTCAATAACCTTTCGTGTGCTCCAGGCACCTGCATCTCAACACTTCATCACTGAAGCCTGTCATTACAGCTGGCTGTGCACGCTCATCATGTGCAACAGCGATCAAAATTATTGAGTGTCTGTCATTTCAATTATGGGAATTGCCAAACATTACACATCGTGTAAGTGTCCATGACTACCTGTCAGTATTTTCTTTGGATCGTCTTAGATTTTCTCAATCTGGTGAGTATCTTGACAACAAAATTTCAGGCTGGAAGATAAAAAAGTCCAAGACCTGATGTTGATAGCAGTATTGTATCTATACTACTATGCAATCCTATTTATTATGACCTGTATTTTGTTATAATAATTCTTATTAATTTTAACATTACAACATCATGAAGACAGTAATGCCACTAGAGTTGATGTATATAACTGATGTTTTGTGGTCGCATGTTGTCATGACAACATTAACAATGTAACAGTGTAACATTGGTGTTTTAAGGTCACTATGTCATAGTACAGTTTTATAGTTTACATTTTTAGGATCACAATGTTACTCTTGTGTAATCATTTAGTTTTAATGATGGCAATGTTGTTATGGTTACACTGCGTTTCACACTGGAAATGTTGCCAATTTGGGTCATGTTGCTGATGTTGTTATGGTTACAGTATTACATTGGTGGGTTACAGTAGCAATTTATGTCAAAACACCAATATGTGGTGATAGTCTTGTCCAGGTACAATACAGATACTATTTTATTTTGACAGTAGTGTTGTGATACTTACATACTAGTGTTCCTTATATATCAATGGAAAGTTCCCCTATCATTCAAAAATGTGGCAACTAATCTATCTCAAGGGCATGCTGTGATATAATAGTTATTAGCCTCTAACAAATAGCGGAATAAATACATAGATATTGTATTTACTATATTCATTTATTCATAGATTATATAATTCTTGGTCTGACAGATCATCACATCACCATGTCTGAAGGTCTATGATGAGTCCACTCAGGGATCTGGTTAGTCTGAGAAACTGTCTGGCCTTATAGGATGTCACTGGATGTCACTGGTGTAGCTAACATTCTCACAGTCTTAGGATTAATAAATGATTTTGTGATCCCTAAATCAGTTTGTTGAAAGGGAGTTAATAAATGATTTTGTGATTTAAATCAATAAGTTGAAGGTCATTCCCTCTATAAATCTGAAAAATTTAAATCAAACTATAAAGCTACTAATTATTGGTCAATACTTTTGATTGATTTCATCAACTTTTAAAATCTTCACTTCCTCAGTGTCAATAAACATACCGAAGTATCTCTGATATTTTAAATGATATAGTAAATGGTCAGTTAAATTTCCTTTAAGAAGTTTGCTAACACAAGCAATACCTTAACAAAATTTCCTGGAAGAAGCATTGTTCCTGTGGCCGAGTGCTAGTTTCCTGGACGAAGCATTGTTCCTGTGGCTGAGTGCTAGTTTCCTGGACGAAGCATTAATTGTTCCTGTGGCTGAGTGCTAGTTTCTACTTGGCATTAATATGTCCTTGAGATCTCACTATTACAAATAATCTTGATGACCTTGTCCTTCAAAAACACAGATTCCAATTGGATACGTATGCTGTATACAAACATCGTAAATCATGAATGAAATTGGCATCAATTGTAAGTTGTGTATGTACTTCTTAACAATCAATCATTCGTCTAGAAATGTTCACACAAAATCTCTCATTTATTTTCCTGCCAGATATATGGTAACTAGGTCATGGTCGGATGGATCTGCTCTACTCCTTTTATATTATTTTTTATTACAATCCAATATTTATGAATTGTGTCGGATCAGATCAAGGTTATAATCCTCATTGTGGTGATTGATAAGAAAAATACATTGATCTACTTGCCTCTATGGGCAGAGTTTCTGTCATGTTAGAAAAATGTCAAATGACCTTGTGCTAAATTTCTGTATTGTTATGTAATACCTCTAGAAGTAAACATGCTGAATTATTTACATTTAGGTGAAACTTTGGATGTTACGAAGGCTGGTTGTTAAGTTAAAACAATTCCTCATCATTGTTGGATAGATGTGAAACTGGGTGATAGCTCATTAAAAGGTCATTTTTAGAAGCTATATATCAATAACAACACACATTACATTTTAAAGCTGTTGATGTAAATAACTCACATTTGAGTTAAAAAAAACTCTGTAACTTTTGTCTGTTATTGTATTGAAGCATTGATTAATTGGTAGTTCTGAAGTATACCTATTGTTTAATATTTTTAATTGGGATTGGAGCAAGAGGTAGCATTGAAATGCCGGTCAATAAGTGGCATACAATGAGCCGTTGTTGTCATTAAAAAGAGTATTCATCTATTGTTGGCTTTGAAATGATGGTCTAGAAGTAACATCAAACTATTAATCTATTGGTGGCATTAAAAGGATGGTCTAGAAGTGTCATTGAAGTATTTATCTGTTGGTGTCATTGAAAGGATGGTCTAGAAGTGTCATTGAAGTGTTTATCTATAGGTGGTATTGAAGGGTTGGTGAACAAGTGTCATTGAAGTATTTATCTAAAGGTGGTATTAAAAGGGTGGTCTAGAAGTGTCATTGAAGTATTTATCTTTCTGGTAGCATTGAAAGGATGGTCTAGAAGTGTCATTGAAGTATTTATATATTGGTGGCATTAAAAGGATGGTCTAGAAGTGTCATTGAAGTATTTATATATTGTTGACATTGAAAGGATGTTCTAGAAGTGTCATTGAAGTATTTATCTATTGGTGACATTGAAAGGATGGTCTAGAAGTGTCATTGAAGTATTTATATATTGTTGACATTGAAAGGATGTTATAGAAGTGTCATTGAAGTATTTATCTATTGGTGACATTGAAAGGATGGTCTGGAAGTGTCATGGAAGTATTTATCTATTGGTGACATTGAAAGGATGTTCTAGAATTGTCATTGAAGTATTTATCTATTGGTGACATTGAAAGGATGGTCTAGAAGTGTCATTGAAGTAATTATCTATTGCCAGCATTGAAAGGATGATCTAGAAGTGTCATTGAAGTATTTATCTATTGGTGACATTGAAAGGATGGTCTAGAAGTGTCATTGAAGTGTTTATCTATTGGTGGTATTGAAGGGATGGTGAACAAGTGTCATTGGAGTATTTATCTGTTGTTGGCATTGAAAGGATGGTCTAGAAGTGTCATTGAAGTGTTTATCTATTGGTGGTATTGAAGGGATGGTGAACAAGTGTCATTGAAGTATTTATCTGTTGTTGGCATTGAAAGGATGGTCTAGAAGTGTCATTGAAGTGTTTATCTATTGGTGGTATTGAAGGGATGGTGAACAAGTGTCATTGAAGTATTTATCTTACTGGTGGCATTGAAAGGATGGTCTAGAAGTGTCATTGAAGTGTTTATCTATTGGTGGTATTGAAGGGATGGTGAACAAGTGTCATTGAAGTATTTAAATATTGGTTGCATTAAAAGGATGGTCTAGAAGTGTCATTGAAGTATCTATCTATTGCCAGCATTGAAAGGATGGTCTAGAAGTGTCATTGAAGTGTTTATCTATTGGTGGCATTAAAAGGATGGTCTCGAAGTGTCATTGAAGTATTTATCTTACTGGTGGCATTGAAAGGATGGTCTAGAAGTGTCATTGAAGTGTTTATCTATTGGTGGTATTGAAGGGATAGTGAAAAAGTGTCATTGAAGTATTTATCTGTTGTTGGCATTAAAAGGATGGTCTCGAAGTGTCATTGAAGTATTTATCTTACTGGTGGCATTGAAAGGATGGTCTAGAAGTGTCATTGAAGTGTTTATCTATTGGTGGTATTGAAGGGATAGTGAAAAAGTGTCATTGAAGTATTTATCTGTTGTTGGCATTAAAAGGATGGTCTCGAAGTGTCATTGAAGTATTTATCTTACTGGTGGCATTGAAAGGATGGTCTAGAAGTGTCATTGAAGTGTTTATCTATTGGTGGTATTGAAGGGATAGTGAAAAAGTGTCATTGAAGTATTTAACTATTGGTGGCATTAAAAGGATGGTTTAGAAGTGTCATTGAAGTATTTATCTTACTGGTGGCATTGAAAGGATGGTCTAGAAGTGTCATTGAAGTATTTATATATTGGTGGTATTGAAGGGATAGTGAAAAAGTGTCATTGAAGTATTTAACTATTGGTGGCATTAAAAGGATGGTTTAGAAGTGTCATTGAAGTATTTATCTTACTGGTGGCATTGAAAGGATGGTCTAGAAGTGTCATTGAAGTATTTATATATTGGAGGCATTGAAAGGATGGACTAGAAGTGGCATTGAAGTGTTTATCTATTGGTGGTATTGAAGGGATGGTCTAGAAGTGTCATTGAAGTATTTATCTATTGTGGCATTAAAAGGATGGTCTCGAAGTGTCATTGAAGTGTTTATCTATTGATGGTATTGAAGAGATTGTGAACAAGTGTCATTGAAGTATTTATCTTACTTGTGGCATTGAAAGGATGGTCTAGAAGTGTCATTGAAGTAATTATCTATTGCCAGCATTGAAAGGATGGTCTAGAAGTGTCTTACAAGTGTTTATCTATTGGTGGTATTAAAGGGATTGTGAAAAAGTTTCATTGAAGTGTTTATCTATTGGTGGCATTAAAAGGATGGTCTAGAAGTGTCATTGAAGTATTTATCTTACTGGTGGCATTGAAAGGATGGTCTAGAAGTGTCATTGAAGTGTTTATCTATTGGTGGCATTAAAAGGATGGTCTAGAAGGGTCATTGAAGTATTTATATATTGGTGGCATTTAAAGGATGGTCTAGAAGTGTCATTGAAGTATTTATCTATCGGTGGCATTAAAAGGATGTCACTGAATTATTAATCACGTTAACATTGAAATTAAAAAGGTGATTATAGGCAGTTCTGAAGTGTTTGTCTTTTGAGTGGCTCATGGTGGTCGGTCTTTTCATGCCACAAATTCACGCCACTGCAATAGGTGGCTCTTAAGTGTTTATTTATGGTACTGCATAGCATTTATTTCTCCAAATTGCCTTGCCTGTCAACAAGCCAGGGAATTTCCTCGTGCACTTTTCTTGTTAGTAACGGGCAGGATAAGCTTGCTCAGGCTTTAATAGCCATTACAGGCGGAGGATGAGGACTTGAACCGTGTTAACTGGCGTGAGGGGGTTGTGATAGTAGAACACATTACATTTTACAGACAGCAGAATCAATACGCCTTACACATGTAACAAATACACAACAGTCTTCTAATACAGTTTTCATTAATCAACTTTATGTTGTATTATACATGGCATATTGATCAAATTTATTCAAACTTGTTGAAAGTTCCTGGTCGTGTTTCCTTCTGTCTGTACATGTGTCAATAGGAATGTATGGCTCGTGTGTATTTGTCTTCAGCCTACTTTCACCAAGAGGTTTGGGTATTCCTAGGTTATTTGTTTTGATCCATTCATTCATGTCATCTATCACCATATGTCAATACCTGCAGTTATTTATTGTCAGGTTATCATCAATATTAGTGTTTGTTGATTCTCTAAGGGATTGACATTAACATTTCAGTATTTGTTTATTGTATCTTGACATAAATAAAGGAGAATATGCTTGGTCTTCATGGCTTAACTATTAAAGTCACTTTCATTAAACTATTAAAGTCACTTTCATTAAACTATTAAAGTCACTTTCATTAAACTCCAACTATCAAGGAAATTTGCTTTGGAACATATTGCACACTTTGGTTTCTGTATAAAATATAACCAGGTTAGTCAAGACGCTTTGGTTACTGTGAACAATGTAACCTGGTTAGTGAAGACACTTTGATTTCTGTGAACAATGTAACCTGGTTAGTGAAGACACTTTGATTTCCGTGAACAATGTAATCTGGTTAGTGAAGACACTTTGATTTCTGCGAACAATGTAACCTGGTTAGTGAAGACACTTTGATTTCTGTGAACAATATAACCTGGTTAGTGAAGATACTTTGGTTTCTGTGAACAATGTAACCTGGTTAGTGAAGACACTTTGATTTCTGTGAACATTGTAACCTGGTTAGTGAAGACACTTTGATTTCTATTTATCACATAATCGGCCTGTTATCCATTGAATTCGCTCTGTAATATTTTTACATATGTCACTAGTGTAATATACCCTGGAGCGTTTTTCATTGGCTGTGCCAGTCAGAAATTGATTGTAACGTCATAATATGAACAGTGACGTGACATCATAAATTGTGAATGGCGCAACAAAATTGCTGTCTCCGTTTGATTAAGCCCTCTACAATTTGGCTTTAAAACCTGTCAAAATGTAAGTTTTCTGAGTTATGTGATAAAAAGTATCTTAAATTTGTTTTCATTTCATATGAGCTTTTATAAAACTCGTCTTGAAGTTTCATAAATTCTCATATGAAGTGAAAACTCATTTAAGATCCTATATATACAATATAACCTGGTTAGTCAAGACACTTTGGTTTCTTTATACAATATAACCTTGTAAGTCCAGACACTTTGATTTCTGCAATGTAACCAGGTTAGTCAAGACACTTTGGTTTCTGTTCAGACCTGCACGGTTTAGAAACAGAAAAGTTCAGACCTAAACTGCTTAGAAACAGAAATTTTCCGATTTACAAGGTTTGGAAACAGAAATGTTCAGACTTACAGAAACAGAAATGTTCAGACTTACAGAAACAGAAATGTTCAATTTTACAAGGTTTAGAAACAGAAATGTTTAGATTTACAAGGTTTAGAAACAGAAATGTTTAGATTTACAAGGTTTAGAAACAGAAATGTTCAGATTTACAAGGTTTAGAAACAGTAATGTTCAGACCTACACGGTTTAGAAACAGAAATGTTCAGATTTACAAGGTTCAGCTTTGTTTTACCTCTTCCTTGACTGCCTATTGATTTGCCTACTACTATGAAATTAGGTGACATAGCCTTGTCATCAGTGAAGTGTTAGAGACATCCTAGCACTTATCTGTAAACAGTCTGCTATTACCTCTACTCTCAGGCAATTAGTGAAACTTTCATGAGCTGATAATGATCTGCTCTTACAGCAATGTTTTTTAAACACCTTTTATGGTGTGATGTTATTTGATTTGAAAGCGTGACAGCTATCCCAAGGGAAATAATGATGTCTGTTTTCTGCAGAAACACAAGTTCGGTAAGGTTTCTGCTGATAAATCTTACAAAGCATATTAAGTTAATGATTATGTGCTATCCACACATCTTTCTTCGCCAGACATCTTTGAATCAACATGGAAAATTACTGCCAAATTGGATCTTGTATTTTTCCTCATCTTCAAATGAGATTGTCAGGGAACTCCATATTTGACTTCACATGCATTCAGTCAAATATTTATTTAAAACAGCAAATTTAATATGGCATCATTTTGTATAAACTATTTTCAAAACTGTAGAGTGCTTTAATTTGGCAGGATAAAAAAATGTTCTAGTTCTGTTTCTGGAAAATTTGCACAACATGTAATAATCAATAGCTCTTATAAACTCTATAGGAATGGCAAGTAAGTAGTCGGGTTTTCAGATTTGTTTCAGGCTGCAAATATGGTGAAAATAAACCTGAGTGAAATATAAATATTCGCAGTAATAAATTTGCATGTCAGTGTTAAAGTAGATGGTTTCATGTATAGATCATGTTCATGTCTGTCTTCATCAAATCACAGAAGGACACACTTTATATTGGATTATTCCCTTTCTTTTATATATACAGTTAAAGTATGACTTGGGGGATATTCTAGTATATATACAGTTTAAAGTATGGGCTTGAGGGATATTCTAGTATATATACAGATAAAGTATGGGCTTGAGGGATATTCTAGTATATATACAGATAAAGTATGGGCTTGAGGGATATTCTAGTATATATACAGATAAAGTATGGGCTTGAGGGATATTCTAGTATATATACAGATAAAGTATGGGCTTGAGGGATATTCTAGTATATATACAGATGAAGTATGGGCTTGAGGGATATTCTAGTATATATACAGATAAAGTATGGGCTTGAGGGATATTCTAGTATATATACAGATAAAGTATGGGCTTGAGAGATATAGCAAGTGTCTGGTTCCCAGCTGGGACATGTTTATTTCCCTGAGGCTTACAGATATCTTGGATATCAGATATCAGGTCACCAGGTATCAGAAACTTGCTAAGCCTAAAATACTACCATACTTTAACCTTTTTATTATACTGAAAAGAAAAGCCCTTTTTATTTGTTCTGAAAACCTTTCTGCTCTTTCAATATTGTCTTTGCCTGATCTCACAACCAATAATAACAAGAAGGGGATCAAGTCAGTACAAGTTTTACCTACCTCTTACCTGATTGACTTTGTCATTTTCTTGAGAAATTGCAAAGGCTAATGAGGAAGTTAGTCTTCAGGGGTGTTATAGTTTTCAGACTAGCACGTGCACACAGCTAATAGAGGATTGGTCAGTGTCAGGCAGGATAAAGTTAACTTAACAAGACACTTCCAATATGAAGTAGTGCTTTATTAATATTGATATGAACATAGAATAAAAAAGACAACACAATTTGAATAAAGAAGACAACACAATTTGGAGCCTGATAATCAGTAGATGTTTACTTGGTCAACATGTTTCATCCATTGTCAGAATAATTGTTGAATTTTAGAAAACCTGCCTGAAATACAATTTTGTATTTAGATATTTGATATTGATAGAATTTCAGAAAACCTGCATGAAATACAATTTTGAACTTAGATATTTTATATTGGTAGAATTCTAGAAAACCTGCCTGAAATACAATTTTGTACTAAGATATTTGATATTGTTAGAGTTTTAGAAAATCTGTCTTTAGCATAATTTTGTAGATCAGATATTTGATCATAGATAGAATTTTAGAAAACCTGCTTAAAGAGTGGTTTTGTATTTGTGGAACCTTGTAAATCTTTCTAAAAGTATTGCTGTTGCAAGATTGTCATCTTTTGTGTGATCAGCAAGTCTTCCTACACGAAATTCATAGGAATTTAACATAGGAATGAGAATCTAAATTGAGCAGTGTGAATTGCTCCGTAAGACTTTAAAGTCTGTTACTAGCTGTCTTGAAATAAGTGTTTAAAACCGTGAGAACAATAAATTATCAAGGTTCCATGATTGCACGAAAAGATAGATTCTAGGTTGTCTTGTGTTCTTTTTGGTCAATGTCCAATAGTTAATGTATTAACAAGTGGTTTTTATCTCATAATTTTTTTAAAATCTAGACTTAAGTGTGATCAAAGTGTGGTAGATCTGTGTTTTACTAAGACTGTACTTTGGACCTTTACAGAGCCTCCCAGTCAGAGTTGGACTCCTTGACCAGTCTAATAGGGTCTATGTGGACACATTTCAACCCACCAGTGTCACCGACAAATCTCAACCTTGATGATATGTTCAGCTTTCTCCAGGAGGAAAAACACGAAAACAACAAAGACTCCAAAGGATCTACACAACAAGCCCTTGATCAAATCAACGAAGAGTTTGAGCTTCTTAACGACCTGCTAACAGAGGACATGGTAAATACTTAGCATTGAAAATCTCTGCCTGCCTTTCCTTTTATCCTGTTTTGTATTGGATGTAGAAATTTTATATTTGTTATAACAAAGAAAGTTGATTTCAAATAAAAACTGCAGTTATGTGAGTGAAGCACCAGTTTTAAGGTTATAGTTGTGAATTGTTTGTTTAAAACTATGTATTTACTTCAGGAGAAGAATGAGGAAGACAGGAAAAAACAGGAGACAGACATTTTGGAGGACTTGGACCGCATTGTAAATGGTCAGGACCTGCCGCCACCTCCACCAGAGATGCAAGAGTCCATCTACGAAGAGCTGCCTCTCCCACCTTTTGAAGACTTACCTCCTCCACCAGCTATGACAGACTCTGTAGGCCCCATAATTCCTCCACCTCCACCTATCCCTGCACCTCTTCCCCCCTGCAGGACATCTTCTCGCAGTTCCACAGGTCCCATTTCTCCACGCTCACTTCCCCCAGAAATTTCTATCCCACCTCCGCCACCACTGGAGGATGACTATATACCAGCCCATCCTCCGCCACCCCCTGTGCCATCAGGAGGGGGAGGTCCTCTGCCCCCTCCCCCACCTACATGCCCACCACCCTCATTACCCTTACAGACATCACCACGCCCTCCTTCATCACTGTCGATTGCCACACCCACATCAGAAACATTTGAGTCCCTTTCTTCATATGATGACAATATGTCAGAAATTCTTGAAATGCAAAATGTTTTATCACAATTTGAAAAAGGTGTTGATACACCCCCAATCAAACGTCCTCCAATACTACCCCCACCTCCCACAATTCCTGCCCCACCTCCACCTCCAGAGGCAGTGACAGCCAGAGTGACCAAGCGTCCACCATCTATAGACCTTAAGACTGGACGCAAGTCATCAGAACTTCCGCCAACATATGTAGAGGTCTTGTCACCAACAACCGAACGAAAACTTCATCGTATGTTGTCTGACAAATCAGAAGATGGTGCAGGTCCACCATCACACCATCCACAACAAAGAGTGCCACCTATTGCCAGACAACTTCCTAATGGGGAGATTACTCCAACCACACCAGTCAAAGAAAATGGCTTCTTAGCAGAGGATTACTTCTATGATATTCAGGAATTTGCCAACAAGTATTTCAATGACCATGTGAAGGATGTAGGTGGTACCATCATGAAAAGTCTGCGCAAGAAGAGACATTCAGCTGAAGTAAGTTCTTTGCATTAACTGCACAAATATAACCCTAGGGTATAAAGATATGATGTCATTGGGTCTTGTTAGCCTGAGTAGCTCAGAATAGAAATTCTCAAATACAAGAATGCTATATAAATAATCCAGAATTAAAAGGAAGATAATTCTGTCTAGAATGTTGTTATGATAGTTGTTATGTAATTTTATACAAATATAAAATCTATGAGTGGATAATTAGTTCCCACCAGCAATAACAGAGGAGAGTTAAGGTTGGCTCTCTGTCTGTTCGTCTATGCCACACTTTGTCATATCTCAACTACTGTGTTACCTACAATTGCCTAATTCTGCAAGTAAATACCTCTTGTGATACCTACTTAAATTAGGTATTGTGGGCCGCTATCTATAGTTATGGTCCTTTGTTTATCGTGAATCACTTTATCCAGTGCATATCTCATATAATCTGTCTGCTACAGTTGTCACATTTTTCATGTGAGTACCTCTTGTGAGGTTTGAGTGTTACATATTAATATTGGGTCTTTTGTCCCGTTTTATACAGAGGTTTGGGACTATGGATTACTTAAATTACTGTACTTATTACCTAAGGAAGCATATTTATACATATTTGTCAGTATATGATAGTATTTTGTCTGTTGCTGTTCTTGTTTTACTTGAAGCGATGATGCTGTAGGTGTTTTACATGATGTTGTTCCAATGTTTTAGGATCTGGTGAGTAAGGAGGAGATGCTGTCCTTCCATAAAACAGGGGTGATTCCCACGTCACATGTCCACCTCCATGACCCAGAGAACATTCACCAGGCCTGCCTGATCTTCAAGGTAATTACACAGACCATATATCAGTCTAAATCAAATACCAGACCCATCTCAGCAGGTATCAAAGTTACCTCACTGTATCCAAATTAATACAATAAATTGTCGATACAACATCTCGTCCTATTTACTTAAGGAGTATTTTTGAAAGTGTTGTAAAAATAATTTCAGGACATCACAGAGTATATCAAGGATGAGATTAAGGACACCAATGCGCTGACCGTTGTCCAGAACATGATCAAAGCTGGTTTGGAGAGGATAGAACTTCGGGACGAGATTCTGTGTCAGATCATCAGACAGATAAACCAGAACCCAGACAGAGGCTGGCTCATACAGGCCTGGGTGTTATTATGTCTGAGTACAGCCGCATTCTCTCCCAGTAAAACACTCCACAAGGTGAGTACACAGGCTGGGTCTTAGAGGCTGGGGGTTACTTTATCCTAGTACAGTTGCATAATTTCCTTGTAAATTCCTCCTCAAATGTGAGTACCAGTACTGTTCTCATAAGCCTGGATTTCCCCCAACAAGACCTTGCACAGGGTAAGTCTTACTCCTTGAGCAAGATTACTTGGTATATGGTTTTAACATTAATATAACTTTTTGGCTATTTTATGTCATGTTTTGTATCTTTCTCACTCCTAACAGAAATCACTGCCCCGCAATGAAAATGCAACAGGTTGTATAAATTTAGTCTGATATGACAAATATCTGCATCCAACTATTATGCGCTGTGTTTGCCCTTTATCATTTCTTTTAGTATGTGCTAATTTTTTTACCACAGTACATCCTGTGTTACGTGAAGAGGATCTGTAGTGACAGTATAGTGGGGAAGTTCGCTCTACAATGTCACAGACATCTGACTGTACCCCGAGCCATGGCCCGCAAGTTCCCACCGTCGACGGCAGAAATCATGGCGAGTATTTGGTTATTTGCACAGTTTATGATTACTATTAAAATAACATTGCGGTTTCTAGATTGAATGGTACAGCATAGGACATTGTTATTTGTCTAAGGAAGTGTCTCAGTGTATTGCAATAGGAATTTCTGGTGAACATTTGATGACATATCTTAAATCATCAAGATGATTATTACAAATGTTATATGGTGTAGTTACAAGATTGTAATGTGGTGGCATGTGATGGCATGAATGTCTGCCAAGTGCTGCTTCCGATGCACAAAACATGTTTTCAATTAATCTGTTTAAAGAAAGTGCAATTTTATGGATATGATATATGATGATAAATTGTATAAGAATTGTATTGTGAAGCAATTATACTTGGTGTTATAGAGTGTATATCTCACCTTAAGGGTCTTGTAATATGACGAGACAATGGTATTGTGTTACAGAGTGTACAGAACCTGAGTCCCCTGGTATGTAAGGTTTATTTTATGGATGGGAAGACGAAGGGCATCACCATCATGCCTTGCGACACAACTCTGGAGGTGTTGGATAACGTGGCAAGGAAGATCGGTTTGCGAGCCGTGGAGGGTTGGGCCTTGTATGAGGTATGTACACACAGGTTTTATAACAATCCTTTAAGTTTTATTTTTGAACTCTTGGTAACGTTAAAACTTGTCTTGCTTAACTGTCAAAAATTAAAGGTGTAACAACTGTGTTTGATGGGATTTACGACAAGAATCCAAAACATGATATTTTTACATATTCATTTTTCTCCCTTGCAGACTCAAAATGCCCTACAAACCTAACCCTATTTGAGAAATGCTGATTATATTTACAGGTAACCAGTGACTATGAGAGGTACATCAAGGGCTATGAATATATAGCAGATGTCCTGGCTCAATGGGAAATGTAAGTAACATTATCTATGGCAAGTATATGCAATTTGTTTCCAAAGTGTTGCATTTGGCATTGGTAGTAAAGTGGGAATATTTTGGAATGTTGTGACATTGAAAATTAATAGTATTCAAATAAAAGTCCAGATGCATAGGTTGTGGTTCTGGGGTATTTTGTGACCCTTTAAACTTTCAGTTAAGAAGTATAAGTAAATAATAAAATAAAATTGTTTTCTCATTGGTAGACATGAAAGAATGTCCTCTATCCCTAAGAAGTATGAAACTATGTCTAAGAAAGGACCAAAAATGGCAATAGGAGGCTCTGATGCCAGGTTGGTGTTCCGCAAACGTGTTTACAAGCATATCCATGACATTCCAAACGACCCTGTGGAGTACCGCCTGCTGTATGCAGAAGCTGTCAACAAAGTGATACGGGTAGGTACATAGGGTAGGAAGTCAACAGATGGAATACAGTTTTACAAAAGTACATATCTTAAATAAATGGGAACGAAAGACTTGTTTGTGGTACATATAATTCTCTGTCTTGCTAGACAAGCAGAATTTACTATGTTTTAATGTTTTACCTTATTTTAAACTTCTAATATACAATTTCCAATAGAAAAGATTTGTGGCAGTTTTTAATTGTACATGGATTAAGGTCGCCTTCTAGCATCGAGCTAGAGGGAATTTTCCTTTAGTTCAGTAGTAGAGCGTCCGACTAGGAACCTGGAGATCGAGGGTTCGTTCCCCGGTGGAAGCACACTTTTCTCTTTCCTGTTACAGATTATTGATTCAACTTTTTTTGTTCTCAGGACGAGTTCCCTGTGTCAGACAAGGTGGCCCTACAGCTGGCAGGCCTTCAGGCCCAGGTGGTGTGTGGGGAGTATGAGGAGGGCAAGGACTCCAGGTATATACATGACTTACCGTCCTAGTCGTCTTCCTACTTCAATGTAGGACCCTATTTTGTCTAGATATTTTCTATCTGATAGAGCTTCTAGAAACCTATATCTTGAGCAGCTATATTGTCTTCTACTATACAAGTAGTAAATATTGATTCACTGTTAAATGTTTTTGTATCTTAAAGCACGGACTTAGATAGCAGGGCTCTAATCTAATTCCATGCTTCAAGTGATAATTTATAAATTAATTCAGAATTTACATTGAGCCTGCAGTAATATTTTGAATGTTGTACCCCCCTGACCCAAGGCTTGCTGTTACAGGTATTTGGAGGTAGAGCAGTACCTGTGTGAGAGAATCCTTAACTTACCTGGGCGTGACTGGTGCGAGGAGGTGGCCGCTGCACACAGAGTATGTATCTCCATAAACTACCACCTGTTAACTGTTTAATCTTTGTTTTATGTATTCTTCCTTATAATTATTTATACTGGAGGAAAAATTGTACGTTTATGTATACTGTTTCCTCAGTAATTTTTGTTTAACTTGACTGAAACTCACTACAGTGCTCAACATTAATAGACCTGAGGATACCATATCAGAGGTATTGTCGTTGTAGATTTTCATGTAATATGCAGATGCTTATGTGTTTTACATGCGTTTTCCATCACAAGGAAACTGAAAACATAGAACTTGAAATAGACTGACAATATTGTTCCCAGTACAAAGTACAACTTTGAATGTATTTCATTGCCATAATTTCTATGGGATCGGACAAAAGTTTGCAAAACCTTTAAAGCGACTTTCTCTGAATAGTATAGATACCTTGCTGACATGTTGTTTGTGACCTTGCAGCACTTCGGGCGAGGCAAGACAGAGCTGGAAGCCCAGGTGTGGTACATCACCTGCGTCAAACAGTTCCCGCTCTACGGCTGTACGCTCTTCCCCATCGTACACAAGGGACTCTGGTCACACACAAGCGATTCCATCCTCGCGATCAACATGGATGGTATCAAGTTCGTCAAGGCCAAGGACAAATCAGTCATTCACGCATTTAAATACTCTGACATTGAAACCATCATCATCGACCCCAATGACAATTACATCACGTTAGAACTAAAGAGTGCTATCGAGGGGGAATGCCAACAAAGGTGTTTTGTGTTTGAGACCAATCAAAAGGAAGACATCGGTCACCTGATTGCAAGTTATTCTCCAAACCATGCATCTTGGCTTAGGCCAGAGTACGAGAGCTTGAAAAGGGTAAGTAACCTAAACAAAGGATGTCTAAACCTCAACAGAGTTCCATAAACGCTACCATAAGAAGTTTTTGTGCCATAAATACTTCCTATTATTTGTTTTCTATAGGTGTTTAAGATGTGGAATATGAAGGAAATTTTCTATACCATATTCATAATCTATTACCATTGTGTGACCTATTTCTGTTTCCCAGTCTCAGATGACCTTGACACTAAGTTGTTTGACCTATTTCTGTGTTACTGTCCGAGATGCCCCTACTTATATTGTGTGTCATCTGTACTACAGTCTAAGCTGACAGACGAGGAGAAGCTGAAGCTGTATGAGGAGTTAGTGCGGTGTAGACGACAGCTGTTTGACAGCCGACTGTTACACCGTCCCATGCATTCCAGTAGTACTGGCTTCCTTAGACAGTCCATCAGGAAGTAAGTACACATCAATAGTAACACTTGTTCTTCAATTTAGTATATCAAGACAGGTATTGCCTGTAACATTCCTAGTTGAAGTATTAATTTTTAGATTAAGCCATTAAGCTATAATACACTCGAAAAAATTTAATTGACTACTTTAATTTCCGGTTTGGCCCTAAATGTGTGAGGTGCATTCTTAACCAGTTATGTCAAATAATCTGTTTCTGTTTCTTCAAATCTCAACAGGAGATAATAAGGGTAGACTATAACTTACTACCTGGTACATTATTAGCTGGAAGATGCTTGCTCTGTGCATTCGTGCCATTCGTCTAATGGATAAATGAACTAATTTGTAGTGAAGTGGATGTAAAACGAATTGTACCAAAAATGTCAGTCTTGTAGCTGTAACCCATGTTATGAACAGAAATCAATACAAATGTGACAAATGAGGTATTAGCTTTATTGCAAGATTTAAATGGGAGAGATGTTTTTGTAGAGAACTATTTGAAAGTACTAGAAAAGTATGAAATGTTTGTGTCAAGAAACTTTCAGAAATACTCGGGATGTTTGAAATGTTTCTGTAGGGAAACATTTATGATGATTACAGATATCAGACTGTATAAAGTACAGCAGTTTGTTTGTTTATGGTATTATATATCATGAATTGCGTAATTGTAGGCTGACCAAGTCTAAACTGGACCGTCTGAAGAGTTCCTCCATGTCGAATCACTTTGATGTGAGCTACTGGTCATACAATAAGACAGCACCAAAACAGCCACTCACAGTGATCACTGAGCCTGTCATAGAGGAGCTAGCCGTCAAAATGTTTAACTCTATCCTTATCTTCTCCGGCCTGGAGGAGACCGGTGCGTATCCCTCTATACTGTTTATGTCTGGCTATAAAACTCACTGTGAACACACTTATAGCAGAATCATATTATTGTCCTCGGCAAAAAAATGCCTCATGAATAAATCAATCTCTTATAACAAATTATGTCTGGCTATAAAACTCACTGTGAACACACTTATAAATTCTAGTCCTATTATTGTCCCCTAGCAAAGAATTGTCTCATGAATAAATAAATCTCATATAACAAATTATGTCTCAGTAGCTAGTTTCTTATGTCTCTAGATGTTCTTTATAAACATGGTTTACTGTAACTGGTAATCATAACGTTACACCATTAACATTGACAAATGTCAACAGTCTGTTGGTATGTAGTAAAACCCCAATATTGTGTCCCTCACTTTCCTTGCAAACTCAATTACCGCAAACGTATCTCAAGGTCCCTGTTTCCTTTTAACGTCTCCCATGATGTAATGCCAAACACCTTTATAACGTAAATTTTGCTGTACAAATGGTTTTATAACTTCATTATGTAAAGTAATCAATATGTTGTGTTTGTATAGTGTTTTGTAAACATCCATCTGTATATGTTGATCATTTAACCTGAAAATAATTACTGGTACTTTAGTCAGTTTTTTGTCTCTTCTTACAAAACAGAAAAAGAAGAAAAGCCAGACTACTATGGGATGGTACAGAGATTGATGCAAAAATGCCTAGAAAATGACCAGTTATGTAATGAATTTTTCCTGCAGCTGGTGAAACAGACTACAGATCATCCAGGTAAGGTTTTCACGATACTGGGATTCTCATGACTGGGAATGTCCCAGGCTGCACAACTGGTGTCTTTTACAGCTGGGGATATCCCAAGCCTCACTATGAGTATCCGTCATGGCTGGGGATATCCCAAGCCTCACTATGAGTTTCCAAAAAGGCAGGGAATGCCCCAAGCCTCATTATGGGTTCATGTCATTACATGTTACTGCCAGGGATGTCCAAGGCCTCACTTTGAATTTCCATTATGTTGTATCTTTCTTAGCTGAGGACATCCTAGGCCTCAGTGTGGTATATCTGTCCTGTTTGTGTCTATATCCTTATCTAGCTATACCATACTTATTGGGGGTAAGCCCACTCATATTAATGGTTAGAGATCACTTATGTATAATAGTTTACGCAAATATATCCTTGGCTGTACAGAAGTTTAACTTTTAGAATTTTAATATCGACTCATTTGATGTTCTTTGCTGAATGACTGAATAAAAACGTATCGTTGAAGATATCCAAAACGTTTCCAAAGCTATTGGTTAAAACTTATGGTATTTATGACCTTACTGGTTTGTTCCTGTCACGATAAACCATGGAATTTCTTTATTGAATCAAATGTACTGTGAGAACATGGCAGCAGGGAGATAATACAGAGCTAGCTAGTACTGAGATTATTACAAGGTACTGGTATATACACTTTCATATAGCAGTCACAAGGTTGCTCTGTAAGGTGTAAAATTCATTGTGATGCATTCACAGTTAGTGTTGGTGCTTATTTGAGGGTCATACAGACAATAAGTTCAGATTAAGCTACAATGTGAGTTGTTATTTGGTTAGAGCTGTGTGGCAGGCACCTGGAACACAGTGTAGTGTTGTCAACACATATCTTACAGAGGTTTGAAATTAATATTCTGAAATCTGTATATTTACAGAAATATGCAACCAGACATTGAATCGTTAATTAGAGTCTTAAATGTACAGAGATTTGAAAGTGGTAATGTCGGTGCAAATCTTCGATATTTAAACATACGGTAATATTGAGTATTGTCAATGCAAAATCTTACAGAGAGTTTGACATGGTAATGTAAAAGTGAAGCAGAATTTTATGTATCTTAACAGACTATGATAGAAAGTATTATATAAATCCACAGGTTTTCTGTCTCTATCTTATATTATGTTTGCTTCCATCTTGAATCCTATGATTTAATGTTAAGGGTGGGTGTTTCCCTTACAGGCATGGGCTTATTACCCGATACTTATGGTATTTACACAAGCATGGGACGTCATGTGATGTTGTCCTCTGAATGTTGTCATGTTATATGTTGTTCTGTGCACAATAATTATAACCACTGTTAAATAATTTGCATGTATCCTCTCCTATAATAAAAACTCCTGATAAAGATAGCACTCAGTGTTTTTACTGGATATTGCAGCATGCTGCATGTATATTTGTAAAAGTGAACATTGTAAATGTATTTCATTAACAAACAATAAAAAAAAAAATGACACTTGGTATCATGTGTCTAGAAACAAAACATTGCCTATGAAATGGACAGTTTTTGTGCCCATAGGATGGACGGTTTTGTGCCTTAATGCACTGAAATCCTACTCGGATGACATCTAGAAAACAGAACCATAACAAAATTGAGGAAATACAATATTTGTTACATGTTGTGTAGATGGTGTGATGATAAGCATGTAAATCCATGTTTGTTGTGTAGCAGTAGATCCTAGCTGTATTGTTGTAGGTGCATGATGTGTATATTTTTGAATGTGTTGTTTATTGGCAGGCAAAGGGTATGATCGGTACAAAGTTGTTACTCCTGTTGGTAAGGCTAAATCATCACTGCTAGCTATGGCTACTGGATACTGCGCTTTTGGAAATGTATCATCCAGCCAGCACAAGGTTGGAAACACATGCGAACCCTGTACGTAGTGCTATACTCGCTTTGTAGATTAGCCACATTTGCCACGCTGGTTCCTTGGCGAGGTCATACACTAACAATGGATGACTGTGGGTATGGTTCAAGTTTTTCAAAACATGGGAAATGTTTAAGCATTAATGACATGCACAGAAAAGATGTCCCTATAATCATATATACATAGAACACTTTTTAAGACAATAACATATCTCCCCTTCCTGTAACAAGGGTGAAGACAATACCATATATCCCCTTCCTGTAACTAGGGTGAAGACAATAACATATCTCCCCTTCCTGTAACTAGGGTGAAGACAATAACATATCTCCCTTCCTGTAACTAGGGTGAAGACAGTAACATATCTCCCCTTCCTGTAACTAGGGTGAAGACAATACCATAAATCCCCTTCCTGTAACTAGGGTGAAGACAATAACATATCTCCCCTTCCTGTAACTAGGGTGAAGACA